>NC_091991.1:180553460-180630960 GCF_044704955.1 Pristiophorus japonicus | reverse complement strand
CTGCAAAGGCAGCTCCGTATCAAAAAGAATTTGACGACATGGGTCAGTGCTGCTCATTAAATTATGCTGATTTGACAACATCATCTGCTGCCAAAATTCTACAAGATTTACACAAATGATCTGCTCAGCTTTATTATATCACTAGGCTTTTAACAAATAAATGGGGTTTCTGCACATGTTCATTCTTTGCCACGTAACCTTACTTCCCAAAAAAGTGCAGATCTTATAAACTGGTAGGAGGATTGTGGGGGAGGGCAGTGGGGTGGGGGGGGGGCGGGGGAGATATTTGTGTGGTTTTTCAGCTAACTGTCTTCAGTAGGTAGTCACCAGTTTCTCCATATGGGCATACTGTCCTTGTCCCTGGTATTTCGAGGGTAACTCTAATGTTTTATCTACAAATGAGCAATCTGCTTTTCCAGGAACAGGGAGCAGATGGACAAAGAATAATTTAATGAAAATTTCTGCTAGTTGAAATTCTACTTTTAGGATAAAGATCCCTTTTTCCACAGTGTCTGCTGCCACTTATAGAAAGAAATAATGTAAATATTATACACATTACCTTTCCACCTTATCTCTATGGTTGCTGTGTGGAAATTTGACCAGAACATTGCCACTCTCTCAATGTCTTGAGTCATCTTCAGATATCTGATTGCCTGTGATGTCTGCTAACTGGTCATTAATTACCCAGATTGGCTCTGTGTCCCTTTTTAAAAATGGGTACTACATTGGCCCCTCTCCAGTCTGCCGGCTCACAGCCACTCAATATAGCCCTGAATTATAATATCTAGTGCCTCAGCAGTTTCCTCCCTCATCAGCTAGAGCTCTTTGGCTGCAGCTCACGGAACAGTGGTTCAACTGAATGATCCCTAACACATCCCCCAATCAACAGTCATGTCCAACATCTGTCTGAAATGGCAGTGGAAATGGATTATATAGTTACTTTCATAAGGGAATTGGATATATACTTAATGAAAGATTTGCAGGGCTACTGGGAAAGAGCGGGGGAATGGGACTAATGGGATCGCTCTTTCAAGAGCCGGCGCAGGCACAGGCACGATGGGCCGAGTGAGCTCCTTCTGTGCTCTCTGATTTTATAATCTGATCTATGCCAGTCACTCTACACTCCAATAAACTATTTCTGCCCAAAGACCAATATTTATATACATGTCACCAGCTACTACCAGAACACTTTACAAAGAAGATTGCAAAAAAAGGTTGATCATTTTACTGTCCTCTGTGGAAAAACCTTCTATTTTGGTGATGCTCTTAAATTTATTCCCTTTATTTCCACTGATCAGTCAGTCGATGACTAGTCTTTCTCTATTTACCTGTTGGTCCTGATACTTAATAATCAAATTTAAACTCGCTTTGGAAATGAGTAGTTTGGTCTGAAGCCTTGACTTGAATTGAGTTTAACCAAACGATTGCAGTCACTAACGTGCAAACATTGATCCTTCCTGACAATTTGGTTCAAATTTAGCACATCCTGATTGACCGTCCATGATCTGCTTGGGACAACTTTTTATAATGAGGAAGGGTGTTAAGAGTAGTTCAAGCTTCCCTTTGTTCATTAACACGTCTATTGCCTGTCTCCATGTCGATGTTAAAGAAAATGAAAATGAAATGGGCATCTTGCTGTATCTGTCATAGTATTCCATTCAAATGCCTTTCATTCACTGTGAGCAATGCATTACTGAACAAATCATAGTCATTCTGCTTGCACCTCTATAGACTTTGTTCAGCCATCCTCGAAAACTCGACGTGCCTTATCAGGTGCATTAATATTTCAGCGTTTAAAAGCAGCCAGTTTCCTAGTGACCCTGAATTCTCCGTGCTCATCATCCATTTCTATCATTCACACAGTTTCCCTGTGTTGCTTTCACCTGGTGCATCTTCATTTCTTGTCATTTAGAAATAAAAAGACTGGACTGTGCATTGTGTGCCTCCTATTAAGGAATGTCTTATGACTAAATGAACAGGATTGGGGTCCGGATTCAAACTGTGGAGGGTGGTGAGCAAGATTTGTGTATAACAGAAAGGATTTGGGGCAAAGTTGGGCAAAATGTGTCTGCAACACTGAAACCCATCTGAGAGGGTTCTGCTGTGTCCTTCAAATTGTAAATGAGTTTCTTGTAGCTATCTACACAGATTCAAACCCCCACTGAATCAGCTCTTCACTCTTTACTGTCCTGGTGACATGATTTGTGAGCAGACTCATTGAATCAGTGCATCTTGATATATAATCATTTTGGCAGTGCCAGTTTCTTTACACCCCAGCCCCCCCACCTCTTACTTCCCTCAAGCACAGTCTACATTAAAATAAAGGGGGAGAAGGTTGAAACTGGGATTAAATCTAAATGCAGTAGGATTTCAGGAGTTAATTTATCAACCATGTAGCTTACTGGTGTCTGCAGTAACTGCACCTATAGCTCTTTAATAATCAGTCATTTCATTTTACTATTCCATTGTAATCACAGCGCAGTATAACACGATTAAGTTTTTAGTTTGCTACTTGGGCTCTCTTTAATATTCTGTTAACGTGCAGTGACGCGTGTCATTCTAATTTTGAACAGCAAGCCACTGCAGTCAGCTTTGTATTGTAATTTTCTCATGTAGCACAGAAATTGAGATTCCGTCTAAAAGCTGTGAAGTAGGCGAATAAAAAAAGGTTCAGTGGAATTTCATTACTATATTTGTTCATGTGTGCGTTTAACAAAAACTGAAAGCAGTCTGATCGTCCTGAAGGATATAATGAAAATGTCAAATGTAATCTCAAAAATAGCTACAGAGGACCTTGAGATAATTGTACATATTAACAGTAAATGATTACATATGTATTCTCTTTAAAAATGCAAGTATTGCGAAGTGCACTTTTTAAAGGACTGTTTTCCCCCCCTCCCCACCCGCACACAGAAAAACACAACATAGTCACATGAAGGATGTTTTATACTTTGCAATGCTCATTATTTTAGCAAAGTGGCTGTAGGATTACTTGTGAATATTGATTTGCTTATGTACTGTATTATTAGTTCAAATTTATAATACAGAAGACCTTTTTTGATAAGTCTGTGTCCTTAACAAAGATGTAACATAAAGCACTATCGGTTAGCATTTCATAAAGGCAAAATGCATTGGTTACCTATGTTTACTCTGATTCTATTCAGGTGACTTGGTCAGGATACCAGAACAGATTGGCATTAGACCCAAGGCTTGTGGCTCGGCAGGCTGCCATGGCATACAACTTCAACCTGTTACAGACTCAAGGAAGACTTTCACCTGGTCCTTATAACCTTGGGACTTCACCACATCAATCGCACTTGGACAGAGATCTGGAACATGCAAAATCTGGTGAGTTATTGTTCATGGAGTTTAATACATCTGTTGGGTACAGTGCCTGGGTCCAACTTTCAAAAGTTCAGAATGAGCATAGTGTATACCTGGTTGAATATTAGACATTGCAATAGTGACTACACTTCAATAAAAGTACTTCATTGGCTGTAAAGCGCTTTGGGATGTCCAGTGGCTGTGAGGCACTGTAGAAATGCAAGACTTTCTTTTTTTCTTTTTATGTAACCATGAATTAATATTCTGGAGTTGATTATCTTTGAGAGCCAGGGTTTATCTGTATAAAATGTTCCCTCGAGACTAAATTGGTAGGGTAGTCATACTATAGATTGTACATGGTCTGTGAAATGAGTGAGCTCGATATGCTGAACAAAGGTTTCTTGTTTCTTGCTGTCTTGTGGTCTTGTGTCTATGATTTTCACTTTGTGGTGTGACAACTAGGGACTTTTTTTTTTTAAGAAGTTTTATTCCATTCCTCATTCTCATTCTTTAAAAATAATCTTGTTCAACATTTATTTACAAGGCCCAGTATTGTCATATTGAGAACTCCAAGTCATAGTCAACATCTTCACTGAGGTGTACAAAAGCATGGGCCTCACACTAAACATCCGTGAGACAAAGGTCCTCCACCAACCTGACCCCGCCACTCAGCACTGCCCCCCTAGTCATCAAGATTCATGGTGGGCCCTGGACAACGTGGACCACTTTCCATATCTCGGGAGCCTCTTATCAGCAAGAGCAAACATCGATGACGAGGTTCAACATAGCCTCCAGTGCGCCAGCGCAGCCTTCGGTCGCCTGAGGAAGAGAGTGTTCGAAGATCAGGTCCTCAAATCTGGCACCAAGCTTATGGTCTACAGGGCTGCAGTGATACCCACCCTCCTCTATGGCTCAGAGACGTGGATCATATACTGTAGACACCACAAATCGCTGGAGAAATACCACCAACGATGTCTCCGCAAGATCCTGAAAACCCCTGGGAGGACAGACGCACTAACGTTAGTGTCCTCGATCAGACCAACATCCCCAGCATCGAAGCACTGACCACACTCAACCAGCTCAGTTGGGCGGGCCACATTGTTTGCATGCCTGACACAAGACTCCCAAAGCAAGTGCTCTACTCAGAACTCTTACCCGGCAAGCGAGCCCCAGATGGGCAGAGGAAACATTTCAAGGACAACCTCAAAGCCTCCTTGATAAAGTGCAACATCCCCACCGACACCTGGGAGTCCCTGGCCAAATACCGCCCTAAGTGGAGGACGAGCGTCCGGGAGGGCACTGAGCACCTCGAGTCTCGTTGCCGAGAGCATGCAGAAAAGAAGCGCAGACAGAGGAAGCGGCGTGTGGCAAACCAGGCTCCCCACCCACCCTTTCCTTCAACCACTGTCTGACCCACCTGTGACAGAGACTGTAATTCCTGTATTGGACTGTTCAGTCACCTGAGAACCCACTTTGAGTGGAAGCAAGTCTTCCTTGATTTTGAGGGACTGCCTGTGATAATCTGCTTCCAGTTCTGTGCTAATGTTGCTGTTGACCTGGGACTATTGGGAGGCATTTGTGTGGCCAGAGGTGATTTGCTTCTTGTTCCCTTCAAGTGTTTGGATTACATGAAGAAGTAGGTTTGGCTGCATTTACATTGAGCTTCCTGAAGGGTCATATGGTCAGTTATTTCAACCATTGAAAAAATGACAACTCCGAACACCAGTTAAATAAAAGCTCATCAAGATGACCCTTTCCTCTCCTCCCATCGCAAAAAACAAACACTTGGAGCTGGATGTTGGGACAGTCATATTCTGCCAATTGTAATTTGAAGGCCTGTTTTCCACTACAACTACAAATAGCTAATGCTGAGGGGAGGGGGCATGGATGAGGAGAGGAAATTTGACTCCAAATTTGAAGCCACTCTAGTATAATATAAGAAATGGGAGCAGGAGTCGGCCATACTGCCCCTCTAGCCTGCTCCGCCATTCAATAAGATCATGGCTGATCATCGACCTCAACTCCACTTTCCCGCCCGATCTCCATATCCCTTGATTCCCATAGACCCCAAAAATCTATCTCTCTCAGCCTTGAATATATTTCGAGACTCAGCCTCCACAGTCCTCTGTGAACATCATGATGAATTCTGGCACTTTTAACTGCTGTACTTTAACTGGCAGGTTTAATATCCATCGGTATTGAACACTGATCATCGTATTTCATGGGATTGCTTGAAAATTTGCGAAGTGAAGATATCTGCACACACTTGCTCCACTTGTTGAAAAGACTTTCTTACTCTGCTCTAAAAGGGAATAAAATGACATTTGAGAAACATGTCCTTGAGTCAGTCCCTCGAAATCGAGGAAGTCTTGCTTCCACTCGAAAAGTGAGTTCTCAGATGACTGTACACTCCAATATGGGAATTATAATCTCTGTCACAGATGGGTCAGACAGTCGTTGGAGGAAAGGTGGGTGGGGAGTCTGGTTTGCCGCATGCTCTTTCCGCTGCCTGTGCTTGCTTTCTGCATGCTCTCGGTGATGAGACTCGGTGCTCAGCGCCCTCCCAGATGCTCTACCTCCACTTAGGGCAGTCTTTGGCCAGGGATTCCCAGGTGTCGGTGGGGATGTTGCACCTTATCAAGGAGGCTTTGAGGTTGTCCTTGAAACGTTTCCCCTGCCCACCTGGGGCTCGCTTGCTGTGTAGAAGTTCCAAGTAGAGCGCTTGCTTTGGGAGTCTCGTGTGTCAGGCATGCGAACAATGTGGCCCGCCCAACGGTGCTGGTCGAGTGTGGTCAGTGCTTCGATGTTGGACCTGATTGAGGACACTAACGTTGGTGCGTCTGTCCTTCCAGGGGATCTGCAGGATCTTCTGGAGACGATGCTGGTGGTATTTCTCCAGTGATTTGAGGTGTCTACTGTATGTGGTCCACGTCTCTGATATAAGAGGGCGGGTATCACAACAGCCCTGTAGACCATAAGCTTGGTGCCAGATTTGAGGGCCTGATCTTCGGACACTCTGTTCCTCAGGCAACCGAAGGCTGCGCTGGCGCACTGGAGGCGGTGTTGAACCTCATTGTCGATGTCTGCCCTTGCTGATAATAGACTCCCGAGGTATGGAAAGTGGCCTATGTTGTCCAGGGCCGTGCCGTGGATCTTGATGACTGGGGGGCAGTGCTGTGTGGTGGGATCAGGTTTGTCTTACGGATGTTTAATGTAAGGCCCATACTTTCGCCCGTCTCTGTGAAGATGTTGACTATATCCTTATTATGGCAGAAATGACAGGGCAGACGGGGGTTGGGTTAAATGTTTTTGTTTTATTTTCTGTATTTATACATGAAGTATTTGAATGTGTGATAAGTACATCCCTCATGTAGAGATCCGGAGACCACAAATACTGGAGATCTGAAATACAAACAAAGTGTGGTGGAAAGACATTGTCAGCATTCGAAAGAGGAAAAATGTGCAGCCATTTCAGGTGTAACCCAGAGTTTTGAACTTTAAACTGTCCTTTCTCTTTCAGATGCTGACAGACCTGCTGTGCATTCCCACTGTTTTTATTTCATTCGTCCATTTATTCCTGTTGTAGCAAAGCTGGAGAGGTGTGTAATTAATGCTATCAGCTGGTAGACAGGCTGTCTACTGCAGTCAAATCCTTTGCATGGATCTTCTGTGTCCGAACTGATTTGATATCCTTTAACCAGGTAGTTCTATAAATCCGTCTGCACCTTCTATTGGGTAGGCCAGCAAGCAATTCCATTTTCCCGAACTTTTCGATTCAAGGATCAGCAAACAAAAATGAAATATAATTACATTTTTTTTTCTCAAAATGAAATTGCTAATATCTGATTGAAATCCGTGCCGGCTGAAATGTTGTTCATCGCTGTTTAGGAGAGTCATTCTGGAAGACTGCAGGCTTCAACTACAGGTGGAGCAAGATGTTCTAATACTGAGGCTTGAAGGTAGTGGCCACGAAGTTGAGCCTTTCGTCCATGATAAATTTTATTCAGAGAGTACTGTGGGAGGAGGTGTAGAGGGGATGGTGGTCACTTGTGCAGGGCACTATATCAGTGAGTGGTGTACATCTATTGGTGATCATGTACAAGGCAATAACAACTTGCAATTATATAGCATCTTTATGTATGCTGACGGCACCCAGCTCTACCTCTCAACCACCTCTCTCGACCCCGCCACTGCCTCTGTGTTGTCCAAGATCCAGTACCGGATGAGCAGAAATTTCCTCCAATTAAACATTGAGCTAAGCCATTGGGCCTGAATTTGCAGTCGGCTGCTTCCCGCAGGGAAATGCCTCCGATCTGCAAATAAAATGCCCACGTACCTGGCGGTCCAGGGGTAGGTAGATTTGCGGTCCTGGGGCACTCTGGGTACCCCGCGAGTAGAGGCCCAGGTGGTTCGCAAGCGCCCCTGGGATCTCGTGGGCTGGCCCAACCAATGATAGAAGGGAATCCCCATAAGTATGATTGGGAATACCCCAAACAATACATGTAACATCAAATAAATTTAAAATATTGCATATTTAAAATTAATTAAGATGCCATTTAATTAAATATTTAAAACAAAAATGTAATTTTTTGAAAAATATATTTAAATGTTTTAAAGGGGTTAAAAATAACTGCCTTATTGTACAGTGTTTTTAATGTTTAAATGATTGGAAGAAAAATATTTTCATGTTTTTTTTAAACTCTTCAGCTCGTAAGAATTTCACGGACTTTCGCTGGGCAGAAATGAGGCAAATAGCCCAACTCTCTGCCTGCGTCTGCCCTTTCCCCAGGGATGCGGATGATCTGTAGGGCCTGCAAATTACAGGTCATTATCTGCAGCCCCCGCCACTAACTCCAATCCTGAGCCACCGATTCCTTGCCCACTGTCTCGGGCTCAACCACAACCTGCAATTTACTATTTCCCTTTCCCTTTACTTTGTTTGCATTATATAGCCAAACAAGGCTCCGAGATAGGAGCTGGAATATACCAGACAGAACAGCATCTAATATGAAAACAGACCATTCAATAGATATTTAAGTGTTTAGTGTTCAAACTGCATGACTGTAATATCCCTAAAAATGTGAAGCAGGAGATTTTTTCATTTTAGATGCAGATCTTCACTGTCTGGTCACATCCCAGCTTCTACCCCTATGTCGTGTATAATATACCTATCCAGCTGCATCGTGTAGACAAAATGAATGCAAATGAAGATTCATATACCTCGTTTTGATGAACCCTTACCGTGATGTACAAGAACTCTCTACAGCTGCACAGTAAATGCTGCAAACAGCAATTCAGTGGTTTACTATATACCGAATCCCAGCAAAGTATACATCAGACAAGGGTGTCCCAAATTCACAAGAGGAAGCCACATGATGGTTTCTAAAAAGCCTTTGATAAAGTACACTATCAGACATTCTTTTACAAATTAAAATCGATGTGTGATGAGGATAAGCCATAGGTATGGATTGGTAACTGAGTAAAAGGACAGAAACAGATGGTACGAGGAGTTAGGTTGAATTGGCGGGAGGCATCGAGGTAGGTTCCACAGGGCTCCTGGCTGAGGCGCCTCTTGTTTGATGGAATTGCAGTCTCAATGCAAGGTAGTTGAATTCACAGATGGTAACTTGTTCTGGTGGTGTTGATTGAGGGATAAATCATGGCCAGAACACCGGGGAGAACTTCTCTCCTCTTCTTCGAAATAGTGCCATGGGATCTTTTACTGAGAGAGCAGACGTTGAACGTCTCACCTGAAAGACAAACTGCACTGGAGTGCCAGCCTAGATTTATGTGCTCAAGTCCCTGGAGTGGGACCTGACCCCACAACTTCTCTGCCGTCTACTGAGTCACGGCCTCACCCTCCTCTTGAGACTTGAATTCTGCTTCCATCCGAGTTGAAAATGCCACCTTGGACTTTCTCAACAAAAGCTGGAGGCATACTGATGGCTGAGCTCAGACATTATGGTCTGAAGATGGTGAATAACTTCATGTTCGAGATATTGGTTACTGGGGCGTGGAGAATAGGGAAGAACCTCAGCAAGAAGCGCAAATCCACCATTGGGAAGTCTGGAGGGGAAAAAAATATTTTCTCATCCTGTAAATGAGAAGTAGAAGAAAGGTTCTGGGGCGAGAAGAAGGAAGAATGAATAAACAAACATAAAAGCATCTTAAGCAATAGTGTAAATCTACCATGCGAGGTATAGCAGGACTGCGGTAAACATTAACAGTTGCATTCTAGGTCCTCAACTGTCATTCACCAACACTCCGGAGGTATCCTCAGCTAGTTCAAGTACATCCCAATTAAATGCACAAATCTTCACCACAACTTCTGATGGACCATTCGCCCATCTAAATGCATAGATCCTCGCTTAATCAGTTGAGTGGTGTACACAGGCATCTTTTATTGCAAAGTGGTCAGAATAAATCACTGTAGACGTGTGAACCTGAGGTGTTGGTAAACCTCGGTGACAGTGTATTCTAAGTTCAATCAGTGTGTGCTGATGTTGCTCTTTAAGCTCCAAACACTCAAGCTAGTCTTCAGGGTCTATTGACTTCACATCTGAGATGCACAAGTGTTATTTCTTTAGTCTTTCTCCATGTTAAAGAGCTTAACCTATTCAAGCCAGGTGACCTGTTTCACTTGCTAATACAGTCACCATCATCATAGGCAGTCCCTCGAAACGGGGATGAATTGCTTCCATGCCAAAAAAGGATGAGTTCACAGGTATATTCCAGGTCCTGAACTACATCCTGAAAGGTGGAAGATGTCTGTGCGTGGATTTTGTTTAACATGTGGTGACCGTTGTACACCAGCCACCACACGGGCTTGACAGAGCTAGGTCTTGGTCCAATGGCAAGGATTAACCAAGACAACTGGAGACCAGCTCTGCTGCATGGACCTAGCGCGCGCACACATTGCAGTGTGGGCTGGCCCGTGCTACCCCTGGGCCCTCAACTCTTCTGGGCCCGAATCTCACCTCTCCTGGGCCCCAGTCCCGCCACAATCTCTCACCGATGTCGATGTAATACTGTACTGCGCGCTCGGTTGCTTTTTTCAATATGGTGCTTTCGTCACAAGGCTGAGTGAAACCATCTTCTCAATTATGACCTGAGTATTGCCTGAATGAACTCGAACTTCCTTGTTTTAGCTTGAAGACTAGCTCTACAGTGCCTTGCCTCACTTCAGTGTTAATGACACAGTATCTCTGGCCATTCCTAAGTCTGGTCATCTGCTCTTCCAAGAAGTCTGTCTTGGCTGTCTGCTGTTCTGCCAAGGAGTCTCTCTGGTTGTCTTTGTGCCTCTCCCAAGGCCCTTCTTTAATCTGCTTCTATCCTGAGCAGTCTCTCTGCCTGCCTGCGCTCCATTCTTCTTTTTGAGGGGTCTCTGGCTGCCCCCACTCCACATCTCCTGCGTATCTATCCAGCCAGCTCTTCTACTGCTTCACTCGACGACAGTCAACATCACACTGTCTTGTGTGTGTGTGTGTGTGTGTGTGTATGTATATAGAGAGAGAGGGGTAAGGAATGCTAAATTTTCTTCATTTGGAATTTTTTGTAGCATTGATTAAAAACATAGATTTTCAGTTGTCAAAGTCAACATTCTTTTTAAGTAAGTTGCACCTACTGGTTTGATTTACTGCAGAAATAGCACACAACGGTTAGAGGATGGGGAATAATTAGACCAGAGTGCACACATGTAATTCAGTCCCCATTTTAATGACATACACTCTGTCCTTATTTTTGTTTCCATTATAAATTCCTATGTGCACATTTATAATGGAAACTGCCAATGTAAACCAATACTTTATATCTACCCTCGTGCCAGCGGATACAACGCATTACCTTTACTAAGGGAGAGTGTAACCAGGAGCCAACCGAGAGGCCGCCACTCAGTGCCAGGAAACCAGCAAAATGGAGACAACTTGGGTGGGCGGGGTTGGGGTAGGAAGAGAAAAATAGAGGTTGCAGTCAGTGCCAAGAAACCAGCAAAGAGCAGCAAATGACTTCGGGTGATGGGGATGGAGAATGTAAGAGTGGAGAATGTAAGAGTGCACAATGTCGATGGAAATGGAGGGGCTTGAGGCACTTGGGTCAGAGAACAGCAGAGAACACGACAGCAGACAGCAGTCTGCCGATGTGGGGCAGCAAAGGAAGGTAAGGAGGACATAATAAATACTTAAAATAACTTTAAGCTAACTTAAAACAGCAGATGGAGGTTGGAGGAGCAACAAAGCATTGGGAGGACTGAATGATGCATATAATACTAAGTAGACATACCCTACAGTCTGTTATTATGTTAAAAGTAATACCCAGAGTTGACCGGCATGATGGAAGTAGCATTACACAAAAATCATGATACATGAAGTAAAGCGTGGAACGGGCAGGAAGTGTGTATTATGTGAAAATGTTAATTATTTTACATATTTATTAAAAATTCTGCATTGGATGTGCACCACTTGTTCACCAATTTTACTTCATGCTGACCGAGGCAGCGTTTGCCTTGAGGGCCCAATGCAAAGGTTTGGTTTGTGGCCCCCTACGTTGCAAAAGGCAGTGATATCAAATACTTAACACTGGATCAGATCGCAGTCCCTGACTGGCTCCAGGTAATTGGTACCTTTCCTCATCCTAATTTGAATTCTTTTTTTTTTTAAGTGAATTTTGGAAGGAAACCAAATGTTTCATCATCACTTGTGCATTGTTGATGGTTAAAATATGTAAACATACTAATTACTGACAATTAGGAAGAAACTGACCGCTAGAGACACTGATATACTGAGATAAACATAAGAATTAGGAACAGGAGTAGTCCATCTAGCCCCTCGAGCCTGCTCCGCCATTCAACAAGATCATGGCTGATCTGGCCGTGGACTCAGCTCCACTTACCCGCCCGCTCCCCATAACCCTTAATTCCCTTATTAGTTAAAAATCTATCTTTCTGTGATTTGAATACATTCAATGAGCTAGCCTCAACTGCTTCCTTGGGCAGAGAATTCCACAGATTCACAACCCTTTGGGAGAAGAAATTCCTTCTCAACTCGGTTTTAAATTGGCTCCCCCGTATTTTGAGGCTGTGCCCCCTAGTTCTAGTCTCCCCGACCAGTGGAAACAACCTATCAGCCTCTATCTTGTCTATCCCTTTCATTATTTTAAATGTTTCTACAAGATCACCCCTCATCCTTCTGAACTCCAACGAGTAAAGACCCAGTCTACTCAATCTGTCATCATAAGGTAACCCCCTCATCTCCCGAATCAGCCTAGTGAATCGTCTCTGTACCCCCTCCAAAGCTAGTATATCCTTCCTTAAGTAAGGTGACCAAAACTGCACGCAGTACTCCAGGTGCGGCCTCACCAATACCCTGTACAGTTGCAGCAGGACCTCCCTGCTTTTGTATTCCATCCCTCTCGCAATGAAGACCAACATTCCATTCGCCTTCCTGATTACCTGCTGTACCTGAAAACTAACTTTTTGGGATTCATGCACAAGGACCCCCAGGTCCCTCTGCACTGCAGCATGTTGTAATTTCTCCCCATTCAAATAATATTCCCTTTTACTGTTTTTTTTTTTCCCAAGCTGGATGACCTCACATTTTCCGACATTGTATTCCATCTGCCAAACCTTAGCCCATTCGCTTAATCTATCTAAATCTCTTTGCAGCCTCTCTGTGTCCTCCACACAACCTGCTTTCCCACTAATCTTTGTGTCATCTGCAAATTTTGTTACACTACACTCTGTCCCCTCTTCCAGGTCATCTATGTATATTGTAAACAGTTGTGGTCCCAGCACCGATCCCTGTGGCACACCACTAACCACCGATTTCCAACCTGAAAAGGACCCATTTATCCCAACTCTCTGCTTTCTGTTAGCCAGCCAATTTTCTATCCATGCTAATACATTTCCTCTGACTCCGCGTACCTTTATCTTCTGCAGTAACCTTTTGTGTGGCACCTTATCGAATGCCTTTTGGAAATCTAAATACACCACATCCATCGGTACACCTCTATTCACCATGCTCGTTATATTCTCAAAGAATTCCAATAAATTAGTTAAACATGATTTCCCCTCCATGAATCCATGTTGCGTCTGCTTGATTGCATTATTCCTATCTAGATGTCCCGTTATTTCTTCCTTAATGATAGTTTCAAGCATTTTCCCCACTACAGATGTTAAACTAACCGGCCTATAGTTACCTGCCTTTTGTCTGCCCCCTTTTTTAAACAGAGGCGTTACATTAGCTACTTTCCAATCCGATGGTACCTCCCCAGAGTCCAGAGAATTTTGGTAGATTATAACGACTGCATCTGCTATAACTTCCGCCATCTCTTTTAATACCCTGGGATGCATTTCATCAGGGCCAGGGGACTTGTCTACCTTGAGTCCCATTAGCCTGTCCAGCACTACCCCCCTAGTGATAGTGATTGTTTCAAGGTCCTCCCTTCCCACATTCCCGTGACCAGCAATTTTTGGCATGGTTTTTGTGTCTTCCACTGTGAAGACCGAAGCAAAATAATTGTTTAAGGTCTCAGCTATTTCCACATTTCCCATTATTAAATCCCCCTTCTCATCATCTAAGGGACCAACATTTACTTTAGTCACTCTTTTCCATTTTATATATCGGTAAAAGCTTTTACTATCTGTTTTTATGTTTTGCGCAAGTTTACTTTCGTAATCTATCTTTCCTTTCTTTATTGCTTCCTTAGTCATTCTTTGCTGTCGTTTAAAATTTTCTCAATCTTCTAGTTTCCCCACTACCCTTGGCCACCTTATACGCGTTGGTTTTTAACATAAACAAAGAAGATAGACTTCCAGAAACCAAAACACCAAAATTAATATTTGCAGAAATCGCTTAGAAAGTTACAAACTAATTCTGGGCGACGTGCTGCCAGACCATGCTCGCCACCCTCCCCTCACACTGATGGATACCAGGAATCTTCCCGTGAACCAAATCCCATAATCCATCCTCCAGTGCTGCAAAGCTCGTGTTCCCCCTCCACAAAGATGCCAGACCAAAGGATGATTCTTCATTCTAATAAAGTGGAACAAATTTTTCTCTGCAATACTATCTGTTAATATAGATTAGGTGTAGGAATTGGCTACTGATCATTAATGCAGAGCATACTTTTTCCCCAAGATGGACAATAGGGATAAAATATTTTCATTTATAGAGCATCTTTTATTGCATCAGAGACAAACAACAAAAAAACTCAACTTCAAAAAATCGATAGCAGGCGATCACAGCAGACTGTCACCTTTATCTCCATTCCATCTTCTCCAGTTCTGATTTTAATTCCAGTCAGACTGCAGCCCTAATTTGCCTTTTTCTGTTATCTGTTCTTGATTCTTTCTCTCTGAGTCTTGTGTTGGTCTAAATGTTAGACTGGTAGCTCTGAAACTTGTAGCACTTACCATGAGTCCTTGGCATAGAACCTATCTAATAATGCTCTTGCATTGAAAAATAACTCTGCAATCTCAAATACAAAAACAAAATACTTCGGTTGCTGGAAATCTGAAATAAAAACAGAAAATGCTGGAAATATTCAGCAGGTCAGACAGCATCTGTAGAGAGAGAAACAGAGTTAACGTTTCAGGTCAACGCCCTTTCTTCAGAGAGACGTTAACTTTGTTTCTCTCTCCACAGATATTGCACGACCTGCTGAGTATTTCCAGCACTTTCTGCAATCTCAAAACTGTGCATAATGGTATCAAAAGAGAAATAAAAATCAGAAGCAAGCATCCTATCAAACTTATAATAGGGTTATAGTCATTCTCCATGCTGCCTCCGTGCAAAATGCACCGTTCAAGCACAGGATAGGAGTAACGTATGAGCATTGGACTCTGTTATGTATTTAACCCTTTGTAACCTGCATTACACCTGACCACTAGAGGGCACACCTGTTGGAGTCCCAAGGGATCCCAGCGTCCATTGGGAGCACAGTATATAAGCAGGCCACCCACGAGGTAACTGGATTCTGGAACCTTAATAAAGGAGCTAAGGTCACACTTGCTCATTACACACAGTACTCAGTCTCACCATGTATTATGAGCATAACTGACTCGAGTAAGGCAGACGTAATTTTCTCCATTCATACTTCTGTACCATGGTTAGTTTCAGTCGAGGGCAAAACTGGAATACCTCCGGATGCAAAGCAATTGTGCAAGTTCAGAGCTTTTTTGCATCCTCTGGCACGTTGCACACCTGCAATCATAAAATGAAATTATTGAAGTTTATATCTATGCAGGGCAACTTTGTGCACTTCAGTTCCAATGTGGTTTATTGCTTATAATACTGCCTCACTTTGCGATACACAGAGGTATCTATGGTGCATCTCAAATAATCATTATCATTCATTTTCAGGTAGAGAAAGGATGACACCAAGATCAGACGTGGGATCATTTTGGACTCCAGGCAGAAAGAGTAATGATATGAGAGAAAAGGTACCCATCTCTCTTTTTAACTTGTAAATTACAATTTAAATTAACAAAGGGAAAAATGACCTTGATCTGTCTCCTAGCAATGGATTTGAGATGCAATTACACCGAGATGTGTAATTTTAGGGTCAGCTGAATATAGACGTGCCCAGCTTACTTTGAATCCCAACTGGTTAACCTGAATGGATGATGATTGGAGAATCAAGAAATAGCAGCTGTGATGTGAAATGCCACATCTGCTTCAATGTATGTGCTGCTGTGGTCATTCAACTCTGGAATCTGTGAATCATGCATATCTACTGCCGGATCAGAATTCTGTTAATGAAATTATGGGAAGGCCACCAACATTCAGGAGAGCACTCAACTTTATTTTAAAGAAATGTACCTTGTCACAACCTTTTGAAAGCAGTCTCTGTCTCTGTCTCTCTCTCTCTCTCTCTCTCTCTCTCTCTCTCTGTTGTGTGTGGTTGTGGCAAGATCCATTACCTTCTCCAGTGTTTTTCTGCATGAGCCACCACATCTAATCCCACTGTCATTGCTCTTCGTATTCTTTTATATTCCTCTTTTTCAGGAAGCTAACTAATTCCCTTTTTAAAAAGTACTTATGGACACTGCTTCAGCAATTTGCGGCAGAGAATTCAACATACTAACCACCATCTTTGTGTAACATCCCCTTTGATTTGTGGCCTCGTCTTACCATCTCGATACACAATCAGGGATTCTGTTTGCTTCCTACTGCCTTATCTGCTGGTGCTTCCACCTTTAGTGATGGTATCAGCACACCCCGGCCCCTCTGCTTCTGCACTCCATTTAAAATCTTACTATTTAAGATTTTCCTACTCTTGGGAGAGATTTTAACAGCCAGCAGGTTTCAGCAGTGTGAGGCCGTGGTGACTTTAACCAGAATGGCCTCCAGACAGTCAGGTGGCTGTTGGCTGCCCACCACCACTTGGATAAGTGTGGGAAAGGTTCAGGGAGGGTGGTCTGCTCCTGGCCCCACAATAGAAAGTAAAAACCTTACATAGCGAGACTGTTCAGCTTCCCGACCCTTTACACGCTGGCCTTCACTGTGGCAACTTCCCCACTCAAGCCAAAGTTAAAATCGCTGGCTGGGACCCATAATATCATCAGACCCAGATTAACACTTGTGAATTAGGACGTGGCAAGCATAGCTGCCTGTCCAGAAACAGTCATTAACATTGGAAATGGCGGATCCCGGTGGCTTTTCGACAGGTAAATAACCAGGGGCATTTTAACTGGCCACGTGCTTGGTTTCTGCCAGGTAAGTAGGGTGCAAATCATCCCCTTACTTGCAAAATGCATTACTTTGTATTTCTTTACACTGAACTCCATCGGGCCATCTTGCTTCCCTATCTGTGTACCCCTGCAGTCGTTCACAGTCCTTGTCACAGTTTGCCATAGCACTTAATTTGGCATCGCCAGCAAATTGTGATATTGTCCCCTAATTCTCGAGCCCAAATTATTTATAAATGTATATAATAAATAGGAATATCTCCAATAAACCCCCCTGTGGAACACCATTCTTTATATTATTGGATTTCTGCACTCCAGTTGTTCTATCCATATTGACACATTCCCCTTATATAATTGTGCCATTACCTTTGCCATAAGTCTCTTGTAACATATGAGAATTAAGCTGGGCAGGTGGAAGGGGTATCAGTGGGAGAGCATTTAGGTGCTAGTGACCATAATTCAGTTAGATTTAAGGTAGTTATGGAAAAGGACAAGGATAGACCAGGAATAAAAGTTCTAAATTGGTGAAAAGCCAACTTTGTTAATCTGAGAGGTGATTTGGCCATAGTGGACTGGTAAATATGTGTCACAGCAGTGGGAGGCATTCAAGGAGGAGATATGGAGAGTTCAGAGCAAGTATATTCCCTTAAAGAAAAAGGATGGGACTAACACATCTAGAGCCCCCTGGATGTCAAGGGACATGCAGGGTAGGATAAAGAAAAAAAAGGGAGGCTTATGACCGATACCGAGGGCTAAATACTGCAGAATCTCTAGAGGAGTGCAGGAGTGAAATTAAAAAGGATATTATGAAAGCAAAGAGATAGAATGAAAAATTCTTTGCAAATAAAATCAAGGAAAACTCAAAGATGTTTTATAAATATATTAAGAGCAAGAGGATAACTAAAGAAAGGGTAGGGCCTATTGGAGACCCTGAGGGTAATCTGTGTGTGGAGGCGGAAGATGTGAGTGTGGTTCTTAATGAATACTTTGCATCTGTTTTCGCAAGAGAGGAGCGATGCAGACACTACTATCGAGGAGGAGAAGTGTGAAATATTAGATGAAATAAATATAGTGAGAGAGGAGGTCTTAAGGGGGTTAGCAGCTTTGAAAGTGGATCAGTCCCCAGGCCTGGATGAAATGTATCCCAGACTGTTAAGCGAAGCAAAAGAGGAAATAGCAGAGGCTTTGACTATCATTTTCCAATCCTCTCTGGCTTCAGGTGTGGTGCCAGAGGACTGGAGGATTGCTAATGTGGTACCTTTGTTAAAGAAGGGAGAAAGGGATAGACCGAGTAATTACAGGCCAGTCAGCCTAACCACAGTGGTGGGAAAATTATTGGAAAAAGTCTTGAAGGACAGGATAAATCTTCACTTAGAAAGACACGAATTAATCAAGGACAGTCAGCACGAATTTGTTAAGGGAAGGTCATGTCTGACTAACTTGATTGAATTATTCGAGGAGGTAACCAGGAGGGTCGATGAAGGCAAAGCATATGATGTCATGTATATGGATTTTAGCAAAGCTTTTGACAAGGTCCCACATGGCAGACTGGTCACAAAAGTAAAAGCCCATGTGATCCAGGGCGAAGTGTGTTGGATCCAAAATTGGCTCAGAGGCAGGAAGCTAAGGGTAATTAATGGTTGATGGGTGTTTTTGCGACTGGAAGTGTTATGTATTGTCCATGTACATTAAATGTATAGTTACAATGGTGCGCCACAAGGGGCACTGTGGTGGGAGACCCGAAAGTACCTGCGAGACAGAGTATAAAAGGCTGCCCACCACATCTGAGGGGCACTCTGCAGTTACACAATAAAGGACCAAGGTTCAGCAATTACTACAACACCAGACTGTGTGGAGTCAGTGATTTGAGTATTACATACATCACAAATTGGCGACGAGGACACGGATGAGCGCTTCACACAACCATGGCTACTTTGGGCATGCTAAAGGATTTCACAGAGGTTAATGACTGGGATGCCTTTACGGAAAGGCTTGAGTACTATTTTATAGCAAACGACCTGACGGGGAACATGAAAGCACTGATAGAGAAGCGTAAGGCGATATTGCTGTCCAGTTGTGGCGATGAGGTTTACTGTCTCGTCAGGGATTTGCTGGCACCCGCGAGCGCCAAGGACAAGTCATGCGAGCAACTGATTGAACTCATTCGTAACCAACTGAAACCGAATGAGAGCATCCTCACGGCCAGGCACAAATTCTACTACCACTGCTGACCTGAGGGCCAGGATGTCACAAAATATGCTGCAGACATCAGGAAACTTGTGGCGCCGTGCGATTTTGGCATACACCTTAACGAGGCGTTGCGAGATGTCTTTGTTATGGGGGTTGGCCATGAGGGTTTCCTTCACAAGCTGTTATCTACTGAACCGACAGTCAGTCTGCAGCAAGCCATCAGCATCAGCCGGGCATTTATGACCTCGACTTGCAGCACCAAGCAGATGATCCACACGGGCTCGAACCAGGCAGGTACTATTTACAGGATAGCGGCCATCACGGATAAAACTGCAGAACATGGCTCTGCCCAGGGCAGAGAGCACGGACCTC
Organism: Pristiophorus japonicus; assembly: GCF_044704955.1. NCBI lineage: Eukaryota > Metazoa > Chordata > Chondrichthyes > Pristiophoridae > Pristiophorus > Pristiophorus japonicus. The sequence continues at coordinate 180,611,390 of NC_091991.1, read as the reverse complement.
AGGGTCCGGGAACTCAGAGTCCGCCGAGGGGGGCTAATCGAGTAGCACCATGCTGGCGCTGCAGAGGAAGCCATGGGGCTCACCGGTGCAGGTTTGCGGAGTATACGTGCAATACCTGCCACATGAAAGGCCACCTTCAGCGTATGTGCAAAAGAAACACGACTCACCGTGTGGCTGAGGAGATGGTAGATGATCTGCTATCCAGCGAGGAGCATTGCGGTTTGGCTCGACGGGCCTCCCAGCCCCAGGTAGAAGAAGATAATGCGTTTGGACTGTATACTTGTACCGACGGTTCGGCCCCAGTGATTATGGAAGTCAAGATTAACGGAGTCCCAGTGAGTATGGAAGTGGACACAGGATCGGGTCAGTCGCTGATGAGTCAGGAAACTTTTGATAAACTGTGGATCAACCCAGCTGCACGACCCGAGCTGGTCCCGGTCACGGCTAAGCTGCGCACCTACACCAAGGAACTGATACCTGTCCTTGGCAGAGCGGATGTGCAGGTATCTCACGGGGGCGAGACGCACGGCTTACCTTTGTGCATCATTGCAGGTGATGGGCCTTCGCTACTCGGCAGGAGATGGATGGGGAAGGTCCTTGGGAGCTGAGAAGACTTCATTCCTCCACAGACCGCTGTCCCCCATGTTCACAGACAGAGCAGGCCTCCACCTTGGGATCGGAGCGTGTGTGGGGTTGGGCAGAGCAGCGGTGGCCATCGACTCTCCCCTGCAAAGTCTGAGAGTGAGAAAGAGGCGCTGGAACCACCAGCAGCAGCGCCGACCGAGCTGGAGAAGAGAGAAGGGTTTCGACGGGCTGCTCCAGCAGGCACTGTCGGCCCGCAGGCAGTGGCGGCCATTCGCGGGGCTTGCAGCGGGAGGAGCGGTGAATCGGCAGTTCCGGGGGCGGGACTCGCTCAGCAACATCGTGAGGGCAGGTGTTCCGAGGAGCGGGGCTCGTACAGGATTGGCTGCGGCAGTGAGGAGGTCGGCTCCGGAGGACGTGTGTGTGTGGCAGCTCCCGGACAAAAAGGTCAGCTGCGTGGGGTGCTCGGAGGATGCGGGGGCCGGTGCGTTGCGGCTCCCGGGTGCGTTCAGAGTGTGGCGGCTCTCTCGCTCTCTCTCTCTCTCGCTCTCTATAGAGAGAGAGGGAGAGCAGGCAGCAGCACAGCGAGTTCAAGATGGCGGTGAGCCTCGTGGCAGCAGAGTTCTGCAGAGAGAGGCAGGCACCAGCAGAGCACCTAAAATGGCAGCGCCCAGTAGAAACCTCGTGGGAAAAACAAAATGGCGTCTTAAAAGGGAAATGTACCCGGGAGTCTTAAAGGGGCCATACACCGTTGGCGGTCCCCACAGAGACTTTTGTAAGGGCAAGAGTGAGTCAAAATGATTACTGTGATTTGTATGATGACATGGTTTATGACGAGTTAATATTTTGATGCTAAAATGATTACTGTGATTAAAATGACTTGTGAAAAGAGAATATCACAATGCACAGTTAAAAGGGTTAATGGATCGGTGACTAACATGACTAATGGATTAATGCGATTTCTGATTTTATGTGATTTATGCAGTTGTTCAGCGGCTGCAGACAAGTCGCAAAGGCGACTATTTTCTGAGAACAGAGGCAACGCACTAGTTGCCATACCCTGTCTCAGCGTAGCCCATTACCTCGGGCAAAAAGGGGCACTATGCTGCCATCATACCTCACCCAGTGGAGCTGGGATTTAATATCTGTTCAGTGTACCTGCAAACGTTTGATATAACTCTTCAACGCATCTATATGTATCATACAAATGTACTGTCTATGTGTACCTACTTTCTACTGGAGATTATGTTTGTGTACTTGTATCACCCATGTAAGGACTGCAAATACCACATGCTTGCACCAGATCGCAAGCATAATCTCTACATGGGGGGGGTGGCGGAGGGGAAGAGGGAAGTGGATGGTCATGGACTCTCACTCACAAATCAACCAGGACGGACAAGGCCGAGGCTACCGGCAATTTACTTTTGGAACTGGGGGGGGGGCGGGGGGAAGAGAGAGAGAGAGAGAGTGAGATGTTGTGTATTGTCCATGTACATTAAATGTATAGTTACAATGGTGCACCACAAGGGGCACTGTGGTGGGAGTCACGAAAGTACCTGCAAGACAGAGTATTTTCAGGCTGCCCACCACACCTGAGAGGCACTCTGGAGTTACACAATAAAGGACCAAGGTCACAGCAGTTACTACAACACCAGACTGTCTCGAGTCAGTGATTTGAGTGCTACATACATCACAGGAAAGATGTTTCCAGAGGGGTTCCGCAGGGTTCAGTGCTAGGTCACTTGCTTTTTGTGATATACGTCAATGATCAAGACTTGAATATAGAGGGTATGATTAAGAAGTTTGCAGATGATACTAAAATCAGCTGTAAGGTTGATAATGAAGAAGAAAGCTGCGGACTGCAGGAAGATATCAATCAACTGGTTAGGTGGACAGAACAATGGCAAATGGAATTTAATCCAGAGGAAGTGTGAGGTAATGCATTTGGGGAGGGCTGACAAGGAAAGTGAATACACATTACACTTCTCAGTATTCTACCATTTAGAGAAATAGTAGACACTTCAAATCACTGGAGAAATACCACCAACGATGTCTCCACAAAATCTTGCAAATCTCCTGGGTGAACAGACGCACCAACGTTAGTGTCCCAGCATTGAAGCACTGACCACACTCGACCAACTCCGTTGGGCGGGCCACATTGTTCGCATTCCTGACGCAAGACTCCCAAAGCAAGTGCTCTACTCGAAACTTCTTAACGGCAAGCGAGCCCAAGGTGGGCAGAGGAAGCGTTTCAAGGACACCCTCAAAGCCTCCTCGATAAAATGCAACATCCCCACTGATACCTGGGAGTCTCTGGCCAAAGACCGCCCTAAGTGGAGGAAGTTAGATGAAGTCCTTACTACTAGGGGGATCAAGGGGTATGGCAAGAAAGCAGGAATGGAGTACTGAAGTTGCATGTTCAGCCATGAACTCATTGAATGGCGGTGCAGGCTAGAAGGGCCGAATGGCCTACTCCTGCACCTATTTTCTATGTGCATCCGGGAGGGCACTGAGCACCTGAGTCTCGTCGCCGAGAGCATGCAGAAATCGAGCGCAGGCAGTGGAAGGAGCGTGTGGCAAACCAGACTCCCCACCCACTCTTTCCTCCAGTGGCTGCCTGTCCCACCTGTGACAGAGACTAATTCCCGTGTTGGACTGTACAGCCATCTGAGGACTCACTTTTAGAGTGGAAACAAGTCTTCCTCGATTTCGAGGGACTGCTTATGATGATGGGAGGAACAAAGGAACCTTGGAGTGCATGTCCACAGATCCCTGAAGGTAGCAATCCAGGTAGATAAGGTAGTTAAGAAGGCATATGGAATGCTAGCCTTTATTAGCCGAGGCATAGAATAGAAGAGCAGGGGGGGTTATGCTTGAACTGTAGTACAGCTAGAGTACTGTGTGCAGTTATGGTCACTGCATTACAGGAAAGATGTGATTGCACTGGAGAGGGTACAGAGGAGATTGCAAGGATTTTGCAGGGAGTGGAGAATCTAAACTATGAGGACAGATTAGCTGGGCTGGATTTGTTTTCATTGGAATAGAGGGGGCTGAGGGGAGACCTGATTGAGGTGTATAAAATTATGAGGGACCTAGATAAAGTGGATAGAAAGGACTTATTTCCCTTAGCAGAGGGGTCAACAACCAGGGGACATAAATTTAAAGTAATTGGTGGAAGGTTTAGAGGAGATATGAAGGGAAATTTCTTCACCCAGAGGGTGGTGGGGATCTGGAACTCACTGCCTGAAAGGGTGGTAGAGACAGAAACCCTCACCACATTTAAAAAGTACTTGGATGTGCACCTGAAGTGCCATAACCTACAGGGCTACGGACCTAGAGCTGGAAACATAGAAACATAGAAAATAGGTGCAGGAGCAGGCCATTCAGCCCTTCTAGCCTGCACCGCCATTCAATGAGTTCATGGCTGAACATGAAACTTCAGTACCCCCTTCCTGCTTTCTCGCCATAACCCTTGATCCCCCGAGTAGTAAGGACTTCATCTAACTCCCTTTTGAATATATTTAGTGAATTGGCCTCAACTACTTTCTGTGGTAGAGAATTCCACAGGTTCACCACTCTCTGGGTGAAGAAGTTTCTCCTCATCTCGGTCCTAAATGGCTTACCCCTTATCCTCAGACTGTGACCCCTGGTTCTGGACTTCCCCAACATTGGGAACATTCTTTCTGCATCTAACCTGTCTAAACCCGTCAGAATTTTAAACGTTTCTATGAGGTCCCCTCTCATTCTTCTGAACTCCAGTGAATACAAGCCCAATTGATCCAATCTTTCTTGATAGGTCAGTCCCGCCATCCCGGGAATCAGTCTGGTGAACCTTCGCTGCACTCCCTCAATAGCAAGAATGTCCTTCCTCAAGTTAGGAGACCAAAACTGTACACAATACTCCAGGTGTGGCCTCACCAAGGCCCTGTACAACTGTAGCAACACCTCCCTGCCCCTGTATTCAAATCCCCTCGCTATGAAGGCCAACATGCCATTTGCTTTCTTAACCGCCTGCTGTACCTGCATGCCAACCTTCAATGACTGATGTACCATGACACCCAGGTCTCGTTGCACCTTCCCTTTTCCTAATCTGTCACCATTCAGATAATAGTCTGTCTCTCTGTTTTTACCACCAAAGTGGATAACCTCACATTTATCCACATTATACTTCATCTGCCATGCATTTGCCCACTCACCTAACCTATCCAAGTCACTCTGCAGCCTAATAGCATCCTCCTCGCAGCTCACACTGCCACCCAACTTAGTATCATCCGCAAATTTGGAGATACTGCATTTAATCCCCTCGTCTAAATCATTAATGTACAATGTAAACAGCTGGGGCCCCAGCACAGAACCTTGCGGCACTCCACTAGTCACTGCCTGCCATTCTGAAAAGTACCCGTTTACTCCTACTCTTTGCTTCCTGTGGGATTAGGCTGGTTAGCCTCTTGTTGGCCGGCACGGACACGATGGGCCAAAATGGCCTCTTTCCGTGCTGTAAACATCTATGATTCTAGCTATCCTATTAAATATTTTTTGCAAATTCATATAAACTACATCCACTTTATCTTTAAATAATGCAAAATACTGCGGATGCTGCAAGATTGAAATAAAAACAGAAAATACTGGAAAGGTTTGAGTGGAGCTTGGCATGGACTGGTTGTTTATGTGCTGTATATCCTATTAAATACTCAGCAAGTTGAGCAACATCTGTGAAGAGAGAAATATAGTTAACATTTCAAGTCGATGACCCATCATAAGACCCCATTAATTTGTGATACCAGTTCTGATGAAAGGTCATCGGCCTGAAACGTTAACTCTGTTTCTTTCTCCATAGATGCTGCCTGACCTGCACTTTCTGTTTTTATTCTACTTTGTCATTTACGTACCCTCTCTGATAATTTCTACAATTAATTCCATAGTATCCAATCAAGAGATTGGTGTGCAAAATTAAAGTACATGGTATTGGGGGTAATGCACTGACGTGGATAGAGAACTGGTTGGCAGACAGGAAGCAGAGAGTCGGGATAAACGGGTCCTTTTCAGAATGGCAGGCAGTGACGAGTGGATGCCGCCAGGGCTCAGTGCTGGGACCCCAGCTATTTACAATATACATCAATGATTTAGATGAAGGAATTGAATGTAATATCTCCAAGTTTGCAGATGACACAGCTGGGTGGCGGAGTGAGCTCTGAGGGGGATGCTAAGGAGCTGCAGGATGACTTGGACAGGTTAGGTGAGTGGACAAATGCATGGCAGATGCAGTATAATGTGGATGTGAGGTTATCCACTTTGGTGGCAAAAACACAAAGGCAGGATATTATCTGAATGGCGGCAGATTAGGAAAAGGGAAGGTGCAACAAGACCTGGGTGTCATGGTACATCAGTCATTGAAAGTTGGCATGCAGGTACAGCGGGTGGTGAAGAAGGCAAATGGTATGTTGGCCTTCATAGCTAGGGGATTTGAGTATAGGAACAGGGAGGTCTTATTGCAGTTGTACAGGGCCTTGGTGAGGCCTCACCTAGAATATTGTGTTCAGTTTTGGTCTCCTAATCTGAGGAAGGAAGTTCTTGCTATTGTGCGAAGGTTCACCAGACTGATTCCCAGGATGACAGGGCTGACGTATGAGAAGAGACTGGCCTGTATTCACTGGAGTTTAGAAGGATGAGAGGGGATCTTATAGAAACATACAAAATTCTGACGGGACTGGACAGGTTAGATGCAGGAAGAATGTTCCTGATGTTGGGGAAGTCCAGAACCAGGGGACACAGTCTAAGGATAAGGGATAAGCCATTTAGGACTGAGATGAGGAGAAACTTCTTCAGTCAGAGAGTTATTAACCTGTGGAATTCTCTCCCGCAGAGAGTTGTTGATGCCAGTTCGTTGGATATATTCAAGAGGGAGTTAGATATGGCCCTTACGGCTAAAGGGATCAAGGAGAGAAAGCAGGAAAGGGGTACTGAGGTGAATGATCAGCCATGATCTTATTGAATGGTGGTGCAGGCTTGAAGGGCCGAATGGCCTATTCCTGCACCTATTTTCTATGTTTCTATCCCTGACCAACAACTGAAGTAAGACTCACTGGTTAATTTGAAATTTACTAGCTTATCCCATCTCCATTTCTGGAGAGAGGTGTTGCCCTCCAGTCCTTTGACGCAATGTATAAACAATCTCCCCAACATTTAAAAATACCAGAGTCAGAATGTCTGCATCCTCTTCATTCACCGAAGCAGTCCCACTTCAAACAGGACAAATCAAGCGAAACCTCAACAGAAATTAAGCTCTTAATGACATCACTAGTGTTTGCTTAACAGCAGTTAGCAGTGTAATAATACATTCCTGCATTGCTGCTTCTGTAACATTGTCCATCATCCAACTTGCCATAGTTCTGATACAAAAAGATTGTTTAGAGAGAATGGATTTCTGTTTGTCGCCATTGAAAATTAAATGAAAAAACCTCTTCTGAATCATTTTTGAGGAAGTTTATTTACATAACCAATAATAGAAATAAAAACTTAGAAACTGCGTAAGTGATGAATTGTTGAGCGTTTAATGGGGTAATTATTGTTTGTGGCATATGCAAATAGTGGAGATCAGGAAATTGCGCAACACCAGCCCATAATTTTGTGTCTACTTAATTCTGAGAAATAGCAAATTTACAATGAAATGCTTTCAGCCAAGAATTGACGATGTGAACCGTAAAGGTCAGGGTGCAAAGTGGCTCCAAACAGGTTGGGGAGGAGGCCTATCCGTGGGGAAATGGTGGCGATTTAAGGACTGTTCATTTGAAAGGAGCCCCATTCACCCTACCCAACATGCCAGTTCTGAGCAACCATCTAAACTCCCAGATCCTTTCTTTCCCCCTTCCACAATACCAGGTTTTCTCTCCCAAGAATTTTCCCACCATAACTGCAAGTTCCTGCAGCCCTTCACATTGCTCAAAAACCTCTGGTGCCACCCACTATGCTGCCAGATCTTGAGTATCATTCCCTCCAAGTGTTCCCAGATTCCAGGACTACCCCCAGTGCTCTCAGACTCTGAAACCTCCATCCCCAATGATCCCAGGACCCATCACTCACTGATCCGAGATCCAAGGAACTTGCCGCAGTGTTTCCAAGACCCTTCTCTACAATGCTTTGAGCACAAGGTCTCCTTCCAGTACCTTCAGAGCCTGGGAGTCCTTGAAGCCCTGTCGCAGTATTGTTAGATCCTCCAGTGTCCCAGATAGTGCTACTTGGCAGAACACCCTTGTTCCTATAAAACGTCTGACTCGATATGAGCAACTCCATGGGACATCTGCTGGGGTAGATATATGAGTAGATATAGATATATATACAAACTATGATATGTTTTGAGACATTCTTCATCACACATTGTTACACATGCAAATTTTTGTCACTTATTGTGTAAAAAAAAAGAGGAAGGGATTCATTTTATGCTATTTTCTTCTGACCTTGGAGCGGAGCCAGAGTTTTAACCCCACAAGCTACTGTCTACCTACAAAGAATCTTCCCCAGCCATTGACCTCTAATTGGCTGTTTATTGGTAATTACTTCGTGTTTCCAGAAAGGGACACGCTAGGTTATACATATTTCTGCCCTAGTAGCAGATTACAGCGATGTACATTTCATAATATGCCATCAAAATTTAAGAATGAAATGGGGCACAAATTAGAATTTGTAATCCTTATCCTTGGAATGTGAGTTATAATGAAACAGCTGTCAATAAAAGTTCAGCAAAACATGGAATATCCTTCCCCAATAAATCTATTATACTTATCCAACTGATTCAGTCTCCACACATTCAGTGGACAGATTTCTGTTTATTGTGATTCTCTTATCACACATAGCTCACAGCATACATGAATCCAGAAACCTTAAGCACCATCTTCTGCGTATACTTGAAGAACAAGGTTGAATAGTTTGTGCAGGTTGTCTCTGTTGTATTGCAAGCTGATTGTGACCCATAACTGCAATTTAACGATATGCTCTCTGTCCCCGCGCCTACTTGTAATTCCCTATGCAAACCTTTCAACATGTAAAACTCAAATTATTCAATACTTGTTGCAAAACCTATGATTAAGTGCAAAAGACTCTTTGTGGATTTAATTTAAGAAAGTGTGATTGGCTATTATTCATGTTCTGCACGCCAAGAAAATCCTCCTTCCATTCTCCCCAGATGAATAAATTTAACTTATACTCTTTTATGCCATTTTTGCATTTTCTGCATTAGGGTGGCCCGACAAAGTTTGACCCTCTGAAGATTGCAGAAGACAGTCTGACTACCCAAAGGAAAACTGCTATAGTTGCAGAAATCATTTTTTATAAATACACAGGAACAAAAATCATATGCTATTGAGTCAAAAAATAAAGTCTCAAGACCTTGTTCTTGCAGTGTGCAATGTTCCTAGCTCCGTCTGATGAACTCAGACACCAGTTTAAAAGTAAAACCTCATGTATTGTCTCCCGTAATGCATGCAGGAAGACAACCTCCTTCAATATTTTGATGAATGAACCACTGAAGAGCGTCGGGTGGTTCATTGAAAAATCTCCATCCTGCCCTCTGGAGATGCGGTTGATTTGTGCCTCCCATAATAGTATGGCTAAGCTCAAATATTTCCTGAATACTGTGCTGTTCGATCTGCTGTAAACAGATTTTGTTTCAGTCATGTTTAATATGTCTGGAATGCTTCAATTTGTTGTGGTTCAGCCCCAAACAATAGCCTCAGTCCTCGATAGAATTCAAAGAAAGAGCTGCACATTCAGATTTGCCTGAGAAAGAACAATCCCAATTCATTTTCATTTCCATGTGCAGAATTGAATGACCAGGTTAACTAATAAGCCAAGAACAGAGCACCAATGACTCATCCAAATCAATCACAGTACTTTGTCTTGAAGCATTTTACAGGCTCTCGGTCTCTATGAAATATACATGCGTACTATGATTTCCTGTTATTTCTCTTTTCAGGTTCAAGGTGGGCCTGTGTGGCTTTCTGATAACTTGATGAACATGACTTCCACTATGAAGTTTAGTCCTGGTCACAAACACATTCATGATCAGGCCTACTCACAGTTGATGTCACAACAAGGCTTTTGTTCGCAGAACATTCAGAGTTCCAGTCGATCCTTTAACCAGCAAAACCTGTGCAGTCCCCAGAAACATTCTTCAGTTTCCCCACTTTCTCCAGGACCGATTGCGGGTCACTCCTGTTACATCCCAGCTCAGGCAGGGCTGCCAGCTCAGTTCGAGAACAGCAGCAGGGGCCAGCTGTCGCCCCGGGTTGCCCTTCACCACCAGCTGCCGCCTGCTTCAGCAACCAGCCCAACCAATCTCTCCAAGCACCATGGGCCTCAACATGTTCATTTTGACGAGCATGACCACGTTCTTCGAGGGCAAGCGCTCTTGGGTAAGTTTCTGAAGCTTTGTTAACATTAAGACCTTTCAAAGACTCCGCAAATAACATAATTGGTGAAGACACTGCTCACTGTGCAACTGAGCCTCCACGGACCAGGGTGGTCACTGATATGATCCCTTGCCTGTGCTGAGTTAGCTGACCTCTGCTAGAGCAGCAGTAGGGTTCACTAGATTTGGCTTCAATGCCCCTGGGCTGAGGAAAAATCATCTGGGGTTCCATTTGTGTATATGTATGTGCGTGTATCTATACACACATATCTGGTGAGGAGAGGATTATGCTCGGGTGAAGAGTGACCATTTTTCTTGAAACACTGGAAGGAATCTGGCATCCCAACACAGGTCAGCACCTTCGAGGATGGAAAGTTGGGGAGGGGTACATCTCAAGGATATGTTTTTTTTCACCAGGCACAAGAAGACGCACAAGCCGTAGTAAAATAACACATGTATTTATCTATCTGGTTTAAATTTTGGTGATTGATCTTGTTTTATAAACTGTAAGTGTAATGAGGCTTGTTATGAGTAAGTACCATGACATTCATTGTCCATCAGTGTGCTTGTAATTGAGCTAATAATAACTAATATATCACCTACAATATGCTAAATCTGATGGTTCTGTATTAAAGTAAATCCTCAACTGAAATTTTTCATGGAAAACACCAACTTTGCCAAGTAAGATTCTTTGTTAAATCCATATTCTAAGTTTTTATAATGCTGTGCGACAATTGTTTTTCAAGCTTCAGTTTGTTATTCTCCCTGTTAATGGCCCTAATCTGATGAATCTCAGGGTCCAGTAGGGCAGTGTATGTGAACAAGGAGGAATAAGATCATCTGAGCAATAATGTTATTACGGTATAATCATCGAATCTTACAGAACAGGAGGAGGCCATTTGGCCTATCGTACCTGTGCAGGCTCTTTGAAAGACCCACACCGTAGCTTTTTCCTCATAATCCTACAAATTGGTCCTCTTCAAAAGTATGTCCAATTACCCTATAGAAATTTCCTGTGGAATCCGCTTCCACCATCCTTTCAAGTAGTGTGCTCCAGATCTTATCCACCCGCTGTGTGAAAACTTTTCTCCTCATTTCCCCTCTACTACTTTTGCCAATTATTTTAAATCGATCCACACTTTCCGGAGAAAACAGCAAGTGGGAAGAAACTATCAAAAGCCCTCATAATTTTGAAAACCTCCATGACATCTCCCCTTGACTTTCTCTACTCGAAGAGCAATCTTAGCTTCTCCAATCACTCTACATAACTGAAGTCCCTCTTCCCTGGTATCATCCTGGTAAGCCTCCTCTCTACCCGCTCCAAGCCCTTGACGTCCTTTCCAAAGTGCGATGTCCACAATTGTACGCAATACTCCAGCTGAGGCCTAACCAGTGATTTGTAAAGGTTTAGCATGACATTCTTGTTTTTGTAGTCAATGTCTCCATTTACAAAGTCAAGTATCCCATACGCTTTCTTAACCGCCTTATCACCTTGCCTTGCCACCATCAAGGAGTTGTGAATATGCACCCCCAGGTCCCTCTGCTCTTGCACCTCCTCAAATTAGTACCAATAAGCTTGTACTGCCTCTCCATGTCATTCCATCCAAAGTGCATCACTTCACACTTATCCACATTAAATTGCATCTACCATTGATCTGCCCATTTCACCAGTCTGTCGATGTCCTCCTGAAGTCTGACGATTTACCACGTTGCCAAGTTTTGTATTATTTGAAAACTTCTAAATTGTGCTCCCTCTACCCAAGTCTAGGTTATTTAAATACAACGAGAAAAGCTATGGTCCTAATACCGATCCCTGGGGGACCGCACTGCATAATTTTTAAGTCACTAGGTTGCCGGTTCAAGCACCACCCCCAAGATTTGAGCACGAAATCTAGGCTGACACTCCAAGGGAGGTGTCATTTTTCAGGTGAAATGTTAAACCAAAGTCTGACTCTTCAAGTGGATGTGAAAAATCCCATGGTACTGTTTGAAGACGCACTGGGAGTTCTCCCGCTGTGCTGACCAATATTCCTCCGAAAACCAAAGAAAGAAAACCAAAGCCACCAAAAACAAATTAATTGGTCGTTAATTTTATTTCATGTTTGTGAGACCTTGCTGTGCACAACATGGCTGCAGTGTTCACCTCGATAACCATTACTGCACTTCAAAAATGAAATGAATGGGTGTGAAGCACGTTGGGATGCTCCGAGCACATGATTAGGCACGATATACATCTTGGTCATTTCTTTCTGTACTGAGGCCTTTGACTTAGCTGTTAATGAACATCATTAAACCTTTAAACATCAGAAGTTTAACAATGCACATTGAATTGTAAATTTGATGATTTACACTGATACAAAAAAATTGCATTCAGATTTAGCAACATTTATTTATTTATTTATTCTGGCCTTCTGATTGGTTTCAGTTTTGTTATTCATTCTCGGGATGTGGATGGTGTTGGCAAAGCAGGCATTTATTGCCCATCCCCCGTTGACCCGAGAAGGCTGTAATACAACTGAGCGGCTTGCTAGACCACATCACAGGGCAGTTAAGAGTTAACCACAGTGCTTTAGAAGTGCTGGAACTAGAGCTTGATTATGAAGGCTTTATTTTAAAGTGAATATATGTTCAGCATTTACCCTTCGTCAGTAGGATCGCCACCCAGTTACTTTTGGTCTGGATTTTGAAAGGGTTACCTGGCATTTCCAAGATGTATTAGTTGAGATGCTGTGAGCATATTGTGTAGTGACTGTAGTGATCAATCAAACTCAACAAATGAGAATTAGGATTTGGCCGATGCCACCTTTCATTCTGGTGCTTCCGATATGTCTCCCTTTTTCCTCAACCGAGGATTCCTCTCGACCGTGGTTGACCGGACCCTCGACCGTGCCTGTCCCATTTCTCACCTTTCTGCTCTCATCCCTTCCGCTCCCTCACAGAACCACCATAGGTTTCCCATTGTCCTCACCTTCCAACCTCCACATTCAACAGATCATTCTCCACTAGCATGATACCATCACTAATTACATCTTCCCCTCCATTTTCAGCAATTCGAAGGGACCGTTTCCTCTGACACCCTGGTCCACTCTTCAATCATCCCAACAGCCCCTCCCCTTCCCACGGACCTTCCCATGGAAGTGCAGGAGATGCAACACCTGCCCTTTTACCTTCTCCCTTCCAACCATCCAGGGTCATGAACACCCCTTCCCGGTAAAACAGCGATTCACTTATATTTTCAATTTAGTGTACTGTGTTTGCTGCTCACAATGCGGTCTCCTCATATTGGGTGATCGCTTTGCTGAACACCTCCGTTCAGTCCACCAGCATGACCCTGAGCTTCCGGTCGCCTGTCACTTTAATTTTTCGCTCCACTCCCACTCTGACCTCTCTGTCCTCGGCCTCTTACACTGTTCCAATGAAGGAACAGCATCTCATTGTTCGATTAGGCACTTTACAGTCTTCCGGACTCAACATTGAGTTCAACAATTTCAGACAGCAGCTGTTGGTAATGATTCTGCTTTTGCCATTTACAGCTCCTCCTAGACCCATCTTTTGTTTCTTTACATGTCCGATGACCCTCCCCTTTTGCCTTGCACCTTTTGTCATTTAATCACTTCTGTCTTCCACCCTATCACAGACCTTCCCTTTTGTTCTTTCCTTCCCTCCGCCCTTTCCCTGCCTCTGTACTTCCTTAAAACCGTTACAGCTCTAACTTTTTTCAGTTCTGGTGAAAGGTCATCGACCTGAAACGTTAACTCTCTTTCTCTCTCCACAGATGCTGTTTAACCGGCTGAGTATTTTCTGTTTGTATTTCCAATTTCCACCATCCGCAGTAATTTGTTTTGTATTCGAAATCATCATCTCTGCCCTCATCCCTTTTCCTCCTCCTCCTTCCTTCCCCCACATAACTACACACACTCCCACACCCATTCTCTAAACTAATGTATTTCTTAATCAGTCGATTTCTCATTGACCTGTAGTCTTAAACTCTTTCTCTCTCCACAGATGCTGTTTGACTAGCTGAGTATTTTCCAGTATTTTCTGTTTTTATTTCAGATTTCCAGCACGACAATTTTTTTGCTTTTGTATTGGGAATGGTCATCTCTGGCCCACATCCCTTTTCCTCCTCTCCTTCCTTCCCCCACATATTTATACACAAACACACACACGTCACTAAGTATGGTTTATTTGTTGAATATTCAGAAATTCTCTAACCTAATGTATTTCTTAATCAGCCAATTTTTCTTTGTGGCAATCGTTTGGCAACCAAGATGAAATGTCATCTTTCCCCCCCCCTGCCCCCCCCAGGCACAGCAAATTCCTTGTTGAAGGCTCACGTTCAGAAGAGTAATCGGCTCCATTCCAGACTCAGCCAGTGGACTGAACACAGCTACTCGAATCCAGTGCACGAGCTGCTCGACTGTAGCAGTGCTCTGCACTCGTCAAACGCACACAAAGCCCTGCTTCAGGAACATGCTTCCAAGTTCAGTCTGCAGCCTTCCTACAGTCATATAGGAGAACTGCATGGAGACATCCCAGTATTTGTACAGAAGAGGTAAGTGAGAGCTTTCAATATTCCCATTTTTTTTTTTGTTGACATTTCTACTTGCTGTCGGTCTTCCCAAGCTGTGCATGATCCCCAACTCGGGTACCTTACTTCTAGGATTCTGACACTTCCCAATGACACTTGAAGGTACAGGACAATTATTTGTATTCACTCATTTTCTGACTTCAGGAAAATGCACCCATTTAACCCAGATGTCTGTCCCATCCCAAGTCCCTCTCCATTGCCTCTCCCACCCTCCAAGTTCTTGTACCTGAGAAGCAAGCCTGTTCTCCAGCAAACTAAGTTGTGGACAGTACAGGAAGGGTTGCTAACCATCCTGGAGCTAGTTTATGATTTCTGGTTTTTGTGATTTAAAAAAAATTAATTGGATTTGTCAGTATTACAAATGTTGTTGAGGCTGGTTTGCAGTTTTCCCAATGTGCACTGGTAACTGGGACAATCTTACCTATTGGGTTTCGAATGGTCATATCAAAATTAGGATTCTCAAGAATAGGAAAATTCCATTAGGCCCAACAAGTCCATCCCTTTTTGACGGACCATTTCCAACTACTAATCATCTCCCTCAATTCCATACATAGAAATGTATGGAATTGACACTACATTTATTTGCATTGATCACATTAGTAAGGTTCCCTGATAAGTTATTCCATAATTTTATTACCCTTTGGGTGAAAGATTTCTGCCCAAATCCCCTTCTTTCTCCTCACTTACTAATTGTTCCTCAATATTTGCCCTTTGCAGCTTTCCCTGTGTCAATTTTGTCAATTGCTTTCATAATCTTGAAAACTTCCTAGTTAAGCATAAGAAATAGGAGTAGGAGTAGGCTATTTGGCCCCTCAAGCCTCCTCCACCATTCAATATCATGGCTGATCTGATCTTCGACTCGGCTTCACTTCCTTGCCCGCTCCCCATAACCATTTTGTAGTGTACGGAGAAGGAGTCAGACTGAACACTGTGAGCTCAAAGTAAAGTGTGACCGTAGTCTTTTATTGCAGGTCTCCAGAGTGCCTCTCCAACCTGTGAAGCCTCTTTATATACCTGTGCTCCCAAGGGATTATGGGATCCCTTGGGACTCCAGGGGATGAGCCCTCTATGGCTGTACAGAGTAAATGCAAATATACATATATAACAGTCTATCGACTCTGGAGCGGTTCCTATGGACTGGTGGGTAGCTAATGTAACACCACTTTTTTAAAAAGGAGGAAGAGAGAAAACAGGTAATTATAGACCGGTTAGCCTGACATCAGTAGTGGGGGAAATGTTGGAATCAATTATTAAAGATGAAATAACAGCGCATTTGCAGAGCAGTGACAGGATTGGTCCAAGTCAGCATGGATTTGTGAAAGGGAAATCATGCTTGACAAATCTTCTGGAATTTTTTGAGGATGTAACTCGTAGAGTGGACAAGGGAGAACCACTGGATGTGGTGTATTTGGACTTTCAAAAGGCCTTTGACAAGGTCCCACATAAGAGATTGGTGTGCAAAATCAAAGCACATGGTATTGGGGGTAATGTACTGACGTGGATAGAGAATTGGTTGGCAGACAGGAAGCAGAGAGTCGGGATAAACGGGTCCTTTTCGGAATGGGAGGCAGTGACTAGTGGGGTGCTGCAGGGATCGGTGCTGGGACCCCCGCTCTTTACAATATATATTAATGATTTGGATGAAGGAATTGAGAGTAATATCTCCAAGTTTGCAGATGACACTAAACTGGGTGGCGGTGTGAGCTGTGAGGAGGACGCTAAGAGGCTGCAGGGTGATTTGGACAGGTTAGGTGAGTGGGCAAATGCATGGCAGATGCAGTATAATATGGATAAATGTGAGGTTATCCACTTTGGTGGCAAAAGCACGAAGGCAGAATATTATCTGAATGGCGGCAGATTAGGAAAAGGGGAGGTGCAACAAGACCTGGGTGTCATGGTTCATCAGTCATTGAAAGTTGGCATGCAGGTACAGCAGGCGGTGAAGAAGGCAAATGGCATGTAGGCCTTCATAGCTAGGGGATTTGAGTAGAGGAACAGGGAGGTCTTACTGCAATTGTACAGGGCCTTGGTGGGGTCTCACCTGGAATATTGTGTTCAGTTTTGGTCTCCTAATCTGAGAAAGGATGTTTTTACTATAGAGGGAGTGCTGCGAAGGTTCACCAGACTGATTCCAGGGATGGCTGGACTGACATATGAGGAGAGACTGGATCAACTGGGCCTTTATACACTGGAGTTTAGAAGAATGAGAGGGGATCTCATAGAAACGTATAAGATTCTGACGGGATGGGACAGGTTAGATGCAGGAAGAATGTTCCCAATGTTGGGGAAGTCCAGAACCAAGGGACACAGTCTTAGGATAAGGGGTAGGCCATTTAAGACTGAGATGAGGAGAAACTTCTTCAATCAGAGAGTTGTTAACCTGTGGAATTCCCTGCCGCAGAGAGTTGTTGATGCCAGTTCATTGGATATATTCAAGAGGGAGTTAGATATGGCCCTTACGGCTAAAGGGATCAAGGGGTATGGAGAGAAAGCAGGAAAGGGGTACTGAGGTGAATGATCAGCCATGATCTTATTGAATGGCAGTGCAGGCTCAAAGGGCCGAATGGCCTACTCTTGCACCTATTTTCTATGTTTCTATAACACCTTTACTCTGTTATCACTCAAAAATCTGTCTATCTCCGCCTTAAGTATATTCAGTGACCCAGCCTCCAAAGCTCTCTGGGGCAGAGAATTTCACAGTTATACAACCCTCTGAGAGAATAAATTTATTCTCATCTCAGTTTTAAATGGGCGACCCCTTATTCTAAAACTATGCCCCCTAGTTCTAGATTCCCCCATGAGTGGAAACATCCTCTCTGCATCTACCTTGTCGAGCCCCCTCATTATATGTCTCAATAAGATCACACCTCATTCTTCTGAACTCCAATGAGTACAGGCCCAACCGCTCAACCTTTCTTTATAAGTCAACCCCTTCATCTCAGGAATCAACCGAGTGAACCTTCTCTGAACTGCCTCCAGTGCAAGTATATCCCTCCTTAAATAAGGAGATCAAAACTGTACGCAGTACTCCAGGTGCGACATATAATCCACAAATATTATGTACATTGCACATACTAAAATGGGGAGAATTATTCCAATTTTTTTGGGGGCCAGCCGATCTATGCTGATTTATAGGCTATTTTGTAATCTTAAGTTTGTTTATGTACCAATACAAGTTTTCAGATCAATCTTTAGGTTAGGTAATATTCTATGCACAGTTGCTTCTCACTTTTGCATATAACCTATTGAAGGTAAACAATGCTGTTTGTGTCTTTTACTTCAGCACAGAACAGCCATCAACATGGAATCAACCTCGGAGTCCTGAGCTAGCAGAGATGCCACCTCAATCCAGGCTACTTCAGTATTGCCAAAACCAGCTCCAGAATCCAGGACAACAAAATCCCCCTCATCTCTATGACAGGATAGTTAAAGACCCTCCAAAGTACCCCCTATGTGGCCTTTATCCTTTCCCATCTCCAGAGCTACTACCAAACAACTGTTACCCCTTCCATCTGCAGAACCCTCCGTTCCTGGACTTCACTCAGACATCTCACTCTCCCCTTGCACAGAATTATGGGAGAGGAACATCTTCAGATGTATTGGATCAGCATCCATTGGAAACTATAGGTCACAGCCCCAACTCTGCAATCTTACCCAACAAAACGTATCCAGGGCACCACTACCAGCAGGAGCCAGAGATAGCCTATCATTCCAGTATTAACTCAAAGACATTTCAAGGAACAATTGAGGTAAGGAGTGTTGTAACTTATGGTTCTGGTTAGTTCCATACTGTTGCACAAAGCATAAAGATTTCTATTCTTGACATTTAAAAAAAATAATAATCGAAGCTTTGAAATACTTAAAATCAGTTATGTATTTTCAATTCTGTTGTGGATGGCTGTTTCTATTTGGTATTAGTTGGCTTGCTCCTTCCACAATGTAATGCTCTAAGCCAATCAGTGAAACCTTGATGAAGACAGGGGAAAGGAAAGTGAAGCTGACCTGTTTAATCAGTGAAAACAGCCTCATGGTTGTAATGCATTTTCAGCAATGAGTTACTAAAGAGCATTGCTTTCGACAACATCCCAGTGGGCCTCATGTCAGATTTATCATTGAGACACATTAGAGTGCGGCCCCCCCCCCCACCCAACCAGAGGGGGAGACATCCACGAGCGGAAACATATCCTGTCCTCGTGTCTATGAGGGAGAGTGCAGAACAAGGAGGGAGAGAAAAAAGTTATTGAACAGCTAGATCTTTTACAACAGTTAGTCTCTCAATCAAAGTGTTCCATTTTGGCATTTAATGAACTTTGCTTTCCTGTGATTTGCGCTATTGGCTTGTCGGCATTGCTACATTTATTGTACCCCTTGCAGTAATCTCTTAATTTTATGATATCTTCAATGTCGAAGGGAGAACAAGTGTACAATGATATAAGTAAAGTAATCAGAAAACAACATAACTTCAGCAACACACATGAAGACGTATATATCATTCAAGATGTCGATTGTGTGATTTTACCATGCACACTGTCCCTTGGGCTGGATGCTTTCTTTTGGCTGCGTGTACACGACAGACTAGTAGCTGCATTTCCGGTTCCAGCCAGGCACCTCCATGCTCATGTCACTTAGCTCAAACTTTAACTGACCTTTTTAAGAAAGATTTCTGTCCCAGCAAGTACAGAGTTGTTTCCCAAAAGTTAGAAATTTAAATGCTCCGAGACAGGAGTAGGAAGATCTCTACATTTAGATCAAGGTCGGATAGGTTTGCAAAGTAAACAGGGAGGTCAGTCTGACACCACACTGTATTTACAGTGTCAAACCAAAGTGGTGGAAGACTACCACCTCCAAGTCATCTCATCTGCTTCACTCTCGAGTCAATTGCTTGAATTCCATTACCAGTTCGGCATTAGTGCGAAGCTGGAATCACTTTACACCTTTTCTAAACCTGAAGTGTATAACTGCACCTTTAAACATTCTGTAATGTTTAAGTCTAGCTTGATTTCATTTATATTATTTTAGCTGCATTAAAAGCTGGACTCCTCTTCTTAGGCTGTCCCTCGGTGTCGAGGATGACTTGCTTCCACACTACAAATGAATTCTCGGGTGACTGATGAGTCCGATGCAGGACCTACAGTCTCTGTCACAGGTGGGGCAGATGGTGGTTGGAGGGACGGGTGGGTGGGGGGTTTGGGTTGTCGCACGCTCCTTCCGCTGTTTGAGCTTGGATTCCATGTGCTCCGGGAGAAGAGACTCGGTGTTCAGTACCTTCCCGGATGCTGCTTCTCCACTTTGAGCAGTCTTGGGCCAGGGATTCCCAGGTGTCGGTGGAGATGTTGCACTTTTTCAAGGAGGCTTTAAGAGTGTCCTTGAAGCGTTTCCTCTGCCCACCTGGGGCTTGCTTGCCGTGTCTGCGCTTGTTTTGGGAGTCTCGTATCGGGCATGTGAATGATGTGGCCTGTCCACCGGAGCTGATCAAGCGTGGTCAAAGCTTCGATGCTGGGGATGTTGGCCTGAGTGAGAACACTGACGTTGGTGCGCCTATCCTGCCAATGGAGTTGCAGGATCTTGCGGAGGCAATGTTGGTGGTACTTCTCCAGTGCTTTGAAGTGCCAGCTGTACATCTTCTTCCTAGGCAGTCCTTCGGAGTCGAGGATGACTTGCTTCCACACTAAAAATGAGTTCTCAGGTGACTGATGAGTACGATGCAGGATCTACATTCTCTGTCACAGGTGAGGCAGACGGTGGTTGAAGGGACGGGTGGGTGGATTTGTCGTGCGCTCCTTTCGCTGTTTGCGCTTGGCCTCCACTTGGTCCCAGTGAAGAGACTGGAGATGTTCGCCGCCTTCCTGTATGCTTCTCCTCCACTTTGAGCGGTCTTGGGTCAGGGATTCCCAGGTGTCGGTGCTGTACAGAGTCCATGTCTCTGAAGCATATAGGAGAGCGGGTATCACTACTGCTGTGTAGACCATGAGCTTGGTGCCGGGTTTGAGGTCCTGGTCTTCAAACACTTTCTCCCTCAGGCGTCCGAAGGCTGCGCTGGCACACTGAAGGCGGTGTAGGACTACATTGTTCTTAAACTACTCATTTGTGAATAGTTTTTCAATCAGAAGCTGCGTTCTCTAGTTGAATTCTATGTATTTTATGTCTTTATTTTCTACTCTCATTAACCTAGTGTTCTTTCCGCTAAGTAGTCAAGTGTTAAATCTTGACCTCGTTTGGCACACCACTTTTTTAAAAAAAGGAGGGAGAGAGAAAACGGGTAATTATAGACCGGTTAGCCTGACATCAATAGTGGGGAAAATGTTGGAATCAATTATTAAAGATGAAATAGCAGCGCATTTGGAAAGCAGTGACGGGATCGGTCCAAGTCAACATGGATTTATGAAAGGGAAATGATGCTTGACAAATCTTCTGGAATTTTTTGAGGATGTAACTAGTAGAGTGGACAAGGGAGAACCAGTGGATGTGGTGTATTTGGACTTTCAAAAGGCTTTTGACAAGGTCCCACACACGAGATTGGTGTGCAAAATTAAAGCACATGGTATTGGGGGTAATGTACTGACGTGGATAGAGAACTGGTTGGCACAGGAAGCAGAGAGTCAGGATAAATGCGTCCTTTTCAGAATGGCAGGCAGTGACTAGTGGGGTGCCGCAGAGCTCAGTGCTGGGACCCCAGCTATTTACAATATACATTAATGATTTGGATGAAGGAATTGAGTATAATATCTCCAAGTTTGCACATGATCCTAAGCTGGGTGGCGGTGTGAGCTGTGAGGAGCATGCCAAAAATTGTTGGTCACGGGAATGTGGGAAGGGAGGACCTTGAGACAAACACACTCACTAGGGGGGTAGTGCTGGACAGGCTAATAGGACTCAAGGTAGACAAGTCCCCTGGTCCTGATGAAATGCATCCCAGGGTATTAAAAGAGATGGCGGAAGTTATAGCAGATGCATTCGTTATAATCTACCAAAATTCTCTGGACTCTGGGGAGGTGCCATCGGATTGGAAAGCAGCTAATGTAATGCCTCTGTTTTTTAAAAAAAAAAAGGGGCAGACAAAAGGCAAGTAACTATAGGTTAGTTTAACATCTGTAGTGGGGAAAATGCTTGAAACTATCATTAAGGAAGAAATAACGGGACATCTAGATAGGAATAGTGCAATCAAGCAGACACAACATGGATTCATGAAGGGGAAATCATGTTTAACTAATTTACTTGAATTCTTTGAGGATATAACGAGCATGGTGGATAGAGGTGTACCGATGGATGTGGTGTATTTAGATTTCCAAAAGGCATTCGATAAGGTACCACACAAAAGGTTACTGCAGAAGATAAAGGTACGCGGAGTCAGAGGAAATGTATTAGCATGGATCGAGAATTGGCTGGCTAACAGAAAGCAGAGAGTCGGGATAAATGGGTACTTTTTGGGTTGGAAATCGGTGGTTAGTGGTGTGCCACAGGGATCGGTGCTGGGACCACAACTGTTTACAATATACATAGATGACCTGGAAGAGGGGACAGAGTGTAGTGTAACAAAATTTGCAGATGACACAAAGATTAGTGGGAAAGTGGGTTGTGTAGAGGACACAGGCTGCAAAGAGATTTAGATAGGTTAAGCGAATGGGCTAAGGTTTGGCAGATGGAATACAATGTCGGAAAATGTGAGGTCATCCACCTTGGAAAAAAAAAACAGTAAAAGGGAATATTATTTGAATGGGGAGAAATTACAACATGCTGTGGTGCAGAGGGACCTTGTGCATGAAACTCTTTTTGGAGTTTATCTGCAAAACAAAAAACATTAAACCGTGCCACCCGACCTGGGTGACACACCAGACATTTACAAGGCCCCTTTTTTTTTTTTCTCTCTTTTTTTGGTTTTTCTTTTGTGTTGTTCTTTTTTTGGTTTTTTTTTTGGGCACTAAAATCACAATTTTTCCCCAGTGCCCCCTATAAAAGGGAAGGGGGACACTAAAAGCACCGGCAATTGAATCAAATTAAACTTTAAAACGTAAAATCAAATTAAAATTTGGTTGCCGGGAGTGATGTTGCACTCCAGTCCCTCCGGTGCCCACCTCTCGCGGAAGGCCGCGAGCGTACCGGTGGACACCGCGTGCTCCATCTCCAAGGACACCCTGGACCGGATGTAAGAGCGGAAGAGAGGCAGGCAGTCAGGTTGAACGACCCCCTCGACCGCCCGCTGCCTGGACCGGCTGATGGCACCCTTGGCCGTGCCCAGGAGCAGTCCTACGAGGAGGCCTTCGGACCTACCCGCTCCCCTCCGCACAGGGTGCCCAAAGATCAGGAGAGTGGGACTGAAGTGCAGCCAGAATTTCAGGAGCAGCCCCTTCATATAATGGAACAGGGGCTGCAACCTCGTGCATTCAATAAAAACATGGAACACGGACTCCTCCAGACCGCAGAAATTGCAGGCGGCCTGGGAGTCCGTGAACCGGCTTAAAAATTTATTGCACGGCACTGCTCCGTGCACCACCCTCCAGGCCAAGTCCCCGATGAATAGTGGGAGGACCCCTGCGTAGAGTGCCCTTCATCGGGGACCCCCGCCCAAAAAGTTAGTTTGCAGGTGCAGCAGGTAATCAGGAAGGCGAATGGAATGTTGGCCTTCATTGCGAGAGGGATGGAGTACAAAAGCAGGGAGGTCCTGCTGCAACTGTACAGGGTATTGGTGAGGCCGCACCTGGAGTACTGCGTGCAGTTTTGGTCACCTTACTTAAGGAAGGATATACTAGCTTTGGAAGGGGTACAGAGACGATTCACTAGGCTGATTCGGGAGATGAGGGGGTTACCTTATGATGATAGATTGAGTAGACTGGGTCTTTACTCGTTGGAGTTCAGAAGGATGAGGGGTGATCTTATGGAAACATTTAAAATAATGAAGGGGATAGACAGGATAGAGGCAGAGAGGTTGTTTCCACTGGTCGGGGAGACTAGAACTAGGGGGCACAGCCTCAAAATACGGGGTAGCCAATTTAAAACCGAGTTGAGAAGCAATTTCTTCTCCCAGAGGGTTGTGAATCTGTGGAATTCTCTGTCCAAGGAAGCAGTTGAGGCTAGCTCATTGAATATATTCAAATCACAGATAGATAGATTTTTAACCAATAAGGGAATTAAGGGTTATGGGGAGCGGGCAGGTAAGTAGAGCTGAGTCCACGGCCAGATCAGCCATGATCTTGTTGGGTGGCAGAGCAGGCTCGAGGGGCTAGATGGCCTACTCCTGTTCCTAATTCTTATATTTTTATTAAAGTTGGGGAAGTCCAGAACCAGGGGTCACAGTCTTAAGGATAAGGGATAAGCCATTTAGGACCGAGATGAGGAGAAACTTCTTCACCCAGAGAGTGGTGAACCTGTGGAATTCTCTACCACAGAAAGTTGTTGAGGCCAATTCACTAAATATATTCAAAAAGGAGTTAAATGTAGTCCTTACAACTAGGGGGATCAAGGGGTATGGCGACAAAGCAGGAATGGGGTACTGAAGTTGCATGTTCAGCCATGAACTCATTGAATGGCAGTGCAGGCTCGAAGGGCCGAATGGCCTACTCCTGCACCAATTTTCTATGTTTCCATGAACACAATATTCCAGGTGAGGCCTCACCAAGGCCCTGTACAACTGCAGTAAGACCTCTCTGCTCCTATACTCAAATCACCTAGCTATGAAGGCCAACATACCATTTGCCTTTTTTAACACCTGCTGTACCTGCATGCCAACTTTCAATGACTGATGTACCATGACACCCAGGTCTCATTGCACCTCCCCTTTTACTAACCTGCCGCCATTCAGATAATATTTTGCCTTTGTGTTTTTGCCCCCAAAGTGGATAACCTCACATTTATCCACATTATACTGCATCCGCCACACATTTGCCCACTCATCTAACCTGTCCAAGTCACCCTGCAGCCTTTTAGCGTCCTCATCACAGCTCACACCGCCACCCAGCTTCGTGTCATCTGCAAACTTGGAGATATTACACTCAATTCCTTCATCTAAATCATTAATGTATATTTTAAATAGCTGCGGTCCCAGCACTGAGTCCTGCAGCACCCCACTAGTCACTGCCTGCTATTCTGAAAAGGACGCATTTATCCCGACTCTCTGCTTCTTGTCTGCCAACCAGTTCTCTATCCACGTCAGTACATTACCCCCAATACCATGTGCTTTAATTTTGCAACCAATCTCTTGTGTGGGACCTTGTCAAAAGCCTTTTGAAAGTCCAAATACACCACATCCACTGGTTCTCCCTTGTCCACTCTATTAGTTACATCCTCAAAAAATTCCAGAAGATTCGTCAAGCGTGATTTTCCTTTCATAAATCCATGCTGACTTGGACGGATCCTGTCACTGCTTTCCAAATGCGCTGCTATTTCATCTTTAATAATTGATTCCAACATTTTCCCCACTACTGATGTCAGGCAATAATTACCCGTTTTCTCTCTCCCTCCTTTTTTAAAAAGTGGTGTTACATTAACTACCCTTCAGTCCATAGGAACTGATCCAGAGTCAATAGACGTTTGGAAAATGATCACCAATGCATCCACTATTTCTAGGGCCACTTTCTTAATTACTCTGGGATGCAGACTATCGGGCCCCAGGGATTTATTGGCCTTCAATCCCATCAATTTCCCTAACACAATTTCCTGCCTAATAAGGATTTCCTTCAGTTCCTCCTTCTCACTCGACCCTCAGTCCCCTAGTATTTCCGGAAGGTTATTTGTGTCTTCCTCCGTGAAGACAGAACCAAAGTATTTGTTCGACTGGTCTGCCATTTCTTTGTTCTCCATTATAAATTCACCTGAATCTAACTGCAAGGGACCTACGTTTGTCGTCACTAATCTTTTTCTCTTCACATATCTATAGAAACTTTTGCAGTCAGTTTTTATGTTCACAGCAAGCTTCCTCTCGTACTCTATTTTCCCCCTCCTAATTAAACCCTTTGTCCTCCTCTGCTGAATTCTAAATTTCTCCCAGTCCTCAGGTTTGCTGCTTTTTCTGGCCAATTTATATGCCTCTTCCTTGGATTTAACACTATCCTTAATTTCCCTTGTTAGCCACGGTTGAGCTACCTTCCCCGTTTTATTTTTATTCCAGACAGGGATGTACAATTGTTGAAGTTCACTCATGTGATCTTTAAATGTTTACCATCACCGTCAACCCTTTAAGTATCATTTGCCAGTCTATTCTAGCCAATCACGTTTCATACCATCGAAGTTACCTTTCCTTAAGTTCAGGACTCTAGTCTCTGAATTAACTGTGTCACTTCCATCTTAATAAAGAATTCTAACATGTTATGGTCACTCTTCCCCAAGGGGTCACGCACAACAAGATTGCTAATTAGTCCTTTCTCATTACTCATCACCCAGCCTAGGATGGCCAGCCCTCTAGTTGGTTCCTCGACATATTGGTCTAGAAAACCATTCCTAATACACTCCAGGAAATCCTCCTCCACTGTATTGCTACCAGTTTGGTTAGCCCAATCAATATGTAGATTAAAGTCGCCCATGATGACTGCTGTACCCTTATTGCACACATCCCTAATTTCTTGTTTGATGCTGTGCCCAACCTCACTACTACTGTTTGGTGGTCTGTACACAACTCCCACTAACGTTTTCTGCCCTTTGGTGTTCCGCAGCTCCATCCATACAGATTCCACATATTCCAAGCTAATGTCCTTCCTTACTATTGCGTTAATTTCCTCTTTAACCAGCAACGCTACCCCACCTCCTTTTCCTTTCTGTCTATCCTTCCTGAATGCTGAATACCTCTGGATGTTGAGTTTCCAGCCTTGGTCACCCTGGAGCCATGTCTCCGTGATGTCAATTATATCATACTCATTAGTTGCTGCCTGTGCAGTTAATTCATCCACTTTATTATGAATACTCCTCGCATTGAGGCACAGAGCCTTCAGGCTTGTCTTTTTTAAACACTTTGGCCCTTTAGAATTTTGCTGTCATGTGGGCCTTTCTGATTTTTCCCTTGGGTTTCTCTGCCCTCCACTTTTGCTTTTCTTCTTTCTATCTTTTGCTTCTGCCCCCATTCTCCCTTATCCACTCTACTAGTTACATCCTCAAAAAACTCGAAGATTTGTCAAGCATAATTTCCCTTTTCATAAATCCATGCTGACTTGGACCGATCCTGTCACTGCTTTCCAAATCTGCTGCTATTACATCTTTAATAATTGATTCCATCATTTTCCCCACCACCGATGTCAGGCTAACCGGTCTATAATTCCCTGTTTTCCCCCTCCTTCCTTTTTTAAAAAGTGGGGTTATATTAGCTACGCTCCAATCCATAGGAACTGAACCAGAGTCCATGGAATGTTGGAAAATGATCACCAATGCATCTACTCTTTCTAGGGCCACTTCCTTAAGTACTCTGGGGTGCATACAATCAGGCCCTGGGGATTTATCGGCCTTCAGTCCCTTCAATTTCCCTAACACCATTTCCTGACTGATGAGGATTTCCCTCAGTTCCCCCTTCTCACTAGACCCTCGGTCCCCTAGTATTTTCGGGAGGTTATTCGTGTCTTCCTTAGTGAAGACAGAACAAAAGTATTTGTTCAATTGGTCTACCATTTCCTTGTTCCCCATTATGAATTCCCCTGATTCTGACTGCAAGGGACCTACATTAGTCTACACTAATCTTTTTCTCTTCACATATCTCTCGAAGCTTTTGCAGTCAGTTTTTATGTTTCCTGCAAGCTTACTCTTGTACTCTATTTTCCCCCTCCTTATTAAAAACTTAGTCCTCCTCTGCTGAATTCTAAATTTCTCCCAGTCCTCATGTTTGCTGCTTTTTCTAGCCAATTTATATGCCTCTTCCTTGGATTTAACACTATCCTTAATTTCCCTTGTTAGCCACGGTTGATCCACCTTGCCTTTTTTTTTTCTTACGCCACACAGGGATGTACAATTGTTGTAGTTCATCCATGTGATATTTAAATGTCTGCCATTGCCTATCCACCGTCAACCCTTTGAGTATCATTCTCCAGTCTATCCTAGCCAATTCACGTCTCATACTGTTGACGTTTCCTTCCTTTAAAACTAAGTAGCATCATCTCTTGCGGACTGTATCTCTGCAGCCATCTTTGCATTCTAAAAAATTGTTTCATTTGTTCATTCCCTTGGATGAGGGAGATGGAAAATGTGTTGCTGCTTTTTCTTAGGCGGGGCACCTTGTTGGGCAAATAATAGTCGCAACGTCTGCTGAATGACCAATACTCCTGATGTTCCTGGCTGAGTCTATTTGCATCGGCTGATCATCCTCTCTCTGCAGGTCCACCACTAGCAGGACCATGTAGAAATAGGAATAAAATTGGAATAAATGGAAAGGGATTTGGCCCATTGGAGTTCTGTACAATGGGAGTGATTGGGGCGGGTTTGTTCCATTGTGATTCTGTACCGTGGGAGTGACTGGAAGGAGTTTCATTTTTAAACAATTTTACTGTAGAACTGTTTATCATATCAGTTAAATGGATGAAAATTGAATGATCTAAGTAATTTATAATTGTCGCTCTGACTGCTCAGGTTATATTTCTAGTGGTCAATGCTCGGAATACTGCCTCGGTGATGGAAACAGATTGAATAGAAGGTTTCAAAACTGAATTGGATTAAGTACTTGAAGGTGAAAAAAATTGTAGGGATATGGGGAAAGAGCCAAGGAGTGTTACTAACTCAATTGCTCTTCGAAGAAGCCAGCGTAGATTCGATGGACCAAATGGCCTCCTTCTGTGCTCTACTATTCTAACTAACAAATACATTTTGTAAGGTGTTGCTGGTCCCTCCAAATGTGCCAGGTAACAGGTGCAAGTGCCTCTAAGTGTGTGCAGTGACCAGACGTACCAAATACCACAAATGTGAGTGATTATCATTCATTTTTGTTTTAAAATATGACCATATTTTGATGTGTATCGTTCTTAAAAGTAATAGCAATTCTGCATGTTTCGTTGGGTTTGAGCCCCAAGGCTCAGTTGGTTAACGTCATGCTCATTGTGGAACTCGGGTAGACAGATCTGGGTGGACCCAGGTTTGACTGTTAATCTCAGCCATAGGGGATGCTATAAATGGTCGGAGTTCCTCCCATCTAGGGAAAGGAAAAATATCTGATGATTCCTGTTTCTGATCCTAGTCCAGTGACCCTAGCTAAAACGAAAATGCACCTGTGTGGATCTTGGGCGAGGATTGGATTGAGGTCAGCTATGATGGTAGCTTTACATAATTACAAAGGACTACTTCTGCATTTATGTTGCAGAAGGAGGATTGACTTTTATTTCAGATTTCAGCATGTGACTGAAATTGAGAGTGAGGGGAAAATCACTTTCAGAATGCCGAGAATCTTGTCTGAGCTGCTAGGATATTAACCTTGTGTGTGCTTTCTATCCCCAAAACGTACTTCCTGTTATATTTTTTATCACACTTTTGTGTCAGTTTTTTTTTCATTACACACTCCTGCATCCACATTTATAATGGAAACTCCCATGTAAACGTGTCATGTGGCAATACATTTTCCTGCCAGTGGTGGTGCTGTAACATCTCAGTTTTGCGTCTTCCAGCTCACCAGTCAATAGTGCAGGAAATCTCCTATACTCCAACCTGCTCTGCTTCCCAAATTGCTCCAAGTTTTTCTATTTAACTATAAATAATAAAGACAAAGTACTTTTTCAAAATAAGAACCAATTGTATTACTTTAAAATGGAGACCGATTTATATTTCTGCGCCCTGGCACCATTATCCCCATCCTCTCGCCCCACTTCACCTGAACATGATACTTAGTCTTGACTCCCAGCATGCACAGGAGATCGACTGAGGTTTATATATCAATATCATTTTGAGGATTAAAGCCGGTTGCCAAGATCTTCCTTGGAATCTACATTGACAATTGAAGACGAGGGGCGTGGATCGACGTCCCAATAGCCTTTCCTCCCCCGGTGTCAGCTGTGGCTCAGTGGGTAGCACACTCACCTGTGAGTCAGAAAGTTGTGGGGACTTAAGCACATAAACCTATGCTGACACTCCAGTGCAGTGCTGAGGGAGTGTTGCACTGTCGGAGATGCCATCTTTCGGATGAGATGTAAATGATCCCATGATACTGAAGAAGAACAGGGGAGTCTTGGGAACAATATTTTTCCCTCATTCAATATCACTAAAATAGATTATCTGGTTATTATCACATTGCTGTTTGTGGGAGCTTGCTGGGTGCAAATTGACTGCCGCATTTCCCACATTACAACAGTGACTACACTTCAAAAGTACTTCATTGGCTGTAAAGCGCTTTGAGACATCCGGTGGTCATGAAAGGCGCTATATAAATGTAAGTTTCTTTTCAATCCATCATAGGCTCTTTGGAAGGTCAGGCATAGTTCCTATATTGTCAATTCAACCATCCATTTGAAATAACAATCAATGCAAATGGACAGCCTGTAAAACGTAATTATTCTGCTGAACAATTGAATGTTTGCACCCCACCTTACAAGGTGCAAGACCTGAATGCAAAGAACTACTTAGAAAGAATTCCCGGGGTTTAAATCATGGCACATGTTGTTCAGGTCTGCTGTTCTGATTATTGTAGAGGAAGGCATTCATCTGGTTCCCCCGAAGTTGTTCCTTCTTTTTAATTACTCCTGAAACATTAATAAAATGCAACTTGTGGTCAATGAGGTGGTTCCATTTGTTGGAGGGACAATGCTCCTTACTTTCCCACCCATGGTTTCCCACCGGGCGAATTTTCAATCAACCCCAAATTGTCAGACACATCTGCCGAGTGAGAACTCGGTTTTTCCCATCTCGCCAACTCCTAACACGCACCAACCCACAGGCTGACAAAAAGCTGGTGAGTAACTCTAGGCTAAATATCTATATGTTCCAGCTACTGACATATGGTAATCCAAAAAATACATTTGAACTGTGAGGAGGAATACAAATTACTTGCATAGCTTTCAGTTTTGACTGGTATTCTGTCCAATAGATTTTATATGAAGCGATGTGAAGTAATTACGGCACCAAACACAAATGGGTATCGATAGGTTGGGACAGTGCACTGCTGAGTGGCATCGGCGTTTAATGCGGAACCATGCAAGGTAATAAGTTGAGAGGTGGGAAATAAACTGGAACTGAATGGCTCTAGGCTACAGGACACAAACAGGAGAGGGATCGGGAGTGCCGGGAGTTGCAAGATAGC
Source organism: Pristiophorus japonicus (assembly GCF_044704955.1). NCBI lineage: Eukaryota > Metazoa > Chordata > Chondrichthyes > Pristiophoridae > Pristiophorus > Pristiophorus japonicus. Next base: position 180,580,628 of record NC_091991.1, on the reverse strand, counting down.
AAAGTGAAACCAATATCACAGTGTACAACAGCAATAAGAAAAAAATAATCAGTTCTTGGGCTGTCTAGCCATCGAGAGACAGAGGCACACAGACCCCAAGAGGTAGTGATGAGGCCACTGGTATGGCCACACCTGGGGTACCATGTACAATTCTGGTTGCCATAGTACATCCCAGGCACTGGAGGCAGAAAAGGCAACCAAACCAATTTAAGACATCTGAGCTCTGAGGAACAGTTGAAGAGCTTGGTTTGTTTACTCTAAAGAAGAGAAGGCTTAGGGGACATATTACTCAAGATTCTTAAGGGAATCGATCATTTGAACAGTAATAATATGTTTGAGGTTGTCACAAACTCTCGAACGAGAGGATATGGGATCAAGTTTATAAGAGGGAAGATGAAGACAGTTCAGATTTAATTTATGCGGTGGCTGGTAAACATGCAGAATAGACCCAGAAAATGTTGGAAATCTCAGCGGGTCAGGCAGCATCTGTGGAGAGAGAAACCAACTTAATGTTTCACGTCGATGACCCTTCGTCAGAACTGGGAAAAGTTTGAAACTTAACAAATTCGTAAGGAAGTGCTGGGGCCCTGAAAGGGGGAAATGGGGATGGAAAGAACAAAAGGGAAGATCTGTGATAGGGTGGAAGGCGGAAGAGATTTGAGAGACAAAGGGGATGATGGGCCAAATTGAGTTGGTAATAGCACGAGTTAGGAAACAAAAGATGAGTGTCGAGAGGGTGTGAATGGTGAAATAATTACCAGCTGTCATGGACTCATCTCTAGACTTATTTTTTATGGCAAAGCCTACCCCATGGAGGTGGCGTCGTTCTTCTGATTTACCTTTCCAGAAGAAGATGTAACCATCACCTTATACCTTGAGCTGGCCTTCCCCTGTCCGCCTGGTCTCGCTTAGGGTAGCGATGCCTACGTCGAAATGTCTAAGTTCCCGGGCAATGATAGCAGTACTGGTCTGTTGCTGTTGGTTGTCCATGAGGGTCCTGACATTCCAGATCCCGATCTTCATTTTGAAGGTGGAAGATGCCCGTGCGTGAATTCTTATAACGTGGGGTGGCCGTTACACAACAGCTACCATACGGGTTTGACAAAGCTAGGTCTTGGTCCAGTGGCATGGGGATCCAAGACGACTGGAGACTCGGCTCCACTGCATGGGCCCAGTACATATCCACAAACATACTCCTACTGTCCTCCTTCCTCCTTCCCACAGGTTCTCTCTCCCTGGGATTCATAGGACGCAGTGTAGGCCTCACGACCTCGCTGTTGTCCCTGGGCCCCGACCCCACTGCTGGTCCATGCTGCACCAGTCCTGGGGCCGGACCTCGCCGGTCCCGACCTCCGGACCTCGCTCCAAGATACACCACACATCAGCTACCTGGATTCCGGTGATGTTGGATTTTGTCACCCTCTCGGGGCGGCTCGTGCTTCCTCCAGTGGCTAACTCCTGGTGTACCCAACCGGGTTGGGTTGGCGCCACACTGTGTCCTGGGGCGCTGCTGCCTTTATCCCTGGTGTTGCTCCTGGTGTCTCAAATCAGGTTGGGTCGGAAGCTATTACGCTACTAGGTGTATAATGGAGGTGAGTTGAAAAGGGATCTAGCCCAGGTGGATTGAAATTAAAAATTGGTAGGCAAACAGTAATTAAACAATGGGAGGCCTGCAAAGAGCAGATGGTTCTGGTACAGAGTAGACACATTCTCATGAGGGGGAAAGAAGGGCATCCAAAACGCGAGCTGAATGACTAAAGATAACAGTTAAAATGAATCACAAAAAGGAGGCTAATGACAGTTGTAAGGTTCATCATACAGTAGAGAACCAGCTGAATATAGAAAGTATGGAGGAGATCTAAAAAATGGAATGAGGAGAAAAGAGAGAGTATGAGAATAGATTAGTGGCTAACATAAAAGGGAACCCAAAAGTCTGTCATAAACACAATTGGTAAAAGCGTAGTCAAAGGAAGGTGGGACCTATTACAGACCAAAAAGGAGATCTTCTTGTGGAGGCAGAGGGCATGGCTGAGGTACTAAATGAGTATTTTGCATCTGTCTTCACTCAAGAAGCAGATGCTGCCAATGTAGCAGTAAAGCTGAAGGGAGTAGCGATATTGGATAAGAAAAAAATCGATGAAGAGGAGGCATTTAAAAGATTGGCAGTCCTCAAAGTAGGAAAGTCACCCGGTGCGGCTACTGAGGGAAGTAAGGGTGGAAATTGCAGAGATGTCCACAATCTTCCGGTCTTCCTTGGATATGGGGGTGGGGCCAGAGGACTGGAGGATTTCACCCCTGTTTAAAAAGGGGACGAAGGATCAATCCGGTAACTACAGGCCAGTCAGCCTAACTTCAGTGATGGGGAACTTTTAGAGACAATAATCCGGAACAAAATTAATTGGCATTTGGAAAGTATGGGCTAATAAATGAAAGTCAGCACGGATTTGTTAAAGGCAAATCGTGCTTGACTAACTTGATCGAGTTCTTTGAAGTAACGGAGAGGGTTGATGAGGGTAGTGCAGCTGATGTTGTGTATATGGACTTTCAAAAGGTATTTGACAAAGTGCCACATAATAGACTTGTTAGCAAAATTAAAGCCCTTGGGATTAAAGGGACAGTGGCAGCATGGATACAAAATTGGCTAAGGGACAGAAAGCAGAGAGTAGTGGTGAATAGTTGCTTTTCAGACTAGAGGGAAGATATACAGTGCCGGTCAGTATTAGGACCACTGCTCTTTTTGATCTGGACTTGTGTACACAGGGCATCATTTCAAAGTTTGCAGATATGAAACTTGGAATGTAATATATAATGAGGAGGATAATAACAGACTTCAGGAGGACATAGTCTGGCGAAATGGGCAGACACATGGCAGATTACATTTAACAAAGAGAAGTGTGAAGTGATACTTTTTGGGAGGAAGAATGAGAAACATCATGAACTGAATGGTACAATTTTCAAGGGGGTGCAGAAAAGTAGAAATCTGGGGGTGTATATTCAGAAATCTTTGAAGGTGGCAGGACAAAAAAGCATACGGGTTCCTTGGCTTTATAAATAGAGCACGAAAGCAAAGAAGTTATGCTGAATCTTCATAAATCCCTGGTTAGGCCTCAGCTGGAGTATTGTGTTCAATTCTGGGCACCACACTTTAGGAAGGATGTCAAGTCCTTGGCGAGGGTGCAGAAGAGATTTGCAAGAATGGTACCAGGGATGAGGGAAATGTAGAGAGACTGCAGAAGTTGGGATTGTTCTTCTTAGAGCAGAGAAGTTTAAGAGGCAATTTAAAAGAGGTGTTCAAAATCATTAATGGTTTTGATAGAGTAAATAAGGAGAAACTATTTTCACTGGCAGAAGGGCCACTAACCAGAGGACACAGATTTAAGGTGATTGGCAAAAGAACCATCATCATCATCATAGGCAGTCTCTCGAAATCGAGGAAGACTTGCTTGTACTCTAAAAGTGAGTTCTCAGGTGACTGTACAGTCCAATGCGGGAATTACAGTCTCTGTCACAGGTGGGACAGACAGTGGTTCAAGGATTCTTTCCTTTAAAAGAACCAGAAGGAATATGAGGAGAATTTTTGTATCCAAAGTTGTTGTGATCTGGAATGCACTGTTTGAAAGGGCATTGGAAGAAGATTCAATAGTAACATTCAAAAGAGAATTGGATAAATACTTGAAGAGAAAATATTTACAGGGCTCTGGGGAAAGAGCAGGGGAGTGGGATTAATTGGACAGCTCCAACAAAGAGCCAACACAGGCACCATGGCCGAATGTCCTCCTCCTGTGCTGTATCATTCTAGGATTCCATAAAGTGAGATTTACAAGACATCTGTCTTCATTCGAGTTGCCGATAGCTGCACCCTATTATGCCGCATCATAGGAAAAAAACTCTTGTTCAGTTATCAAGGCAAACACAACAGAGAACACATAAATGATGCTGGCAGAGAAAAATAGATCAATATTCCTACTGAAGTAAAAACAAAATGCAGATTCCTCTGTAATCCCTTTGAAAATGAACAGCAAATCTTCAAATCTGCTCTTTGTATGAGTCCCTTTAGGCATATCCCAGTATCTACTGCTTTTAATCAAGCAGCAGTTACACGTACGTGATGCACAAGTAATTAGATCCTGGTCTAAAATGTCAGCCCCTGCCGATAAGAAATTTAATTACATCGGTTTAATATTTGCGTGTACTTTCCAAAAGCATTCCACAGTATTACAAACGCCAGACAATCTCAAGTGGTTCCCATCTCATGTGAGCCCATAGCAATGTTTGAGAGCAAGACATAATATACATGAAGTGCCCAGGCCTTTTCAACACAGCTGCTATGGGTCAAGCTTCTTAAAGAATCTTTGTCTTTCAGGCATGGTACCATTATATGATATTTTATTACATTAAAAGTGCTATATAAATAAAAGTTATTGTTGTTACTATTATGGTAGCCTTCAGTCACTACACACCTGCACTCTACAATTCTCTTCCTAAACCTCTCTGCCTCACCACTTGTCTCCCCCTCCGTCAAAAGACTTACCTCTGACTATGCCACCAGTTATCTCCCTAACATCTCTGTTACTTCCTGCTGTGTGTTCATTGCCTCGCCTGTAAAACACCTTGGGATGATTTTTATATGAAATATTCCAATGGTGACTACATTTCAAAGATACTTAATAGGTCTTTGGAATGCCCTGAGGTTGTGAAAGGAGCTATATAAATGCACGTCCATCCTTTTTTCTTGATATAATTTTAAGCTGTTATGTTGCATTATCGTTTAGATCTTGCTGGAAAAGGTGATGTTTCTGTGAATGTTAATCCTTCAGGTAAAATTATAGTCACCCAGCTCCATTTTGGGGTGTGCTGAAGTAATTGGATTATATCTGAGTACATTTTTAAAAATGTTAACTTGTTTGATACTGTTCATATTTCCTTTCTGCTACCTCGATTAAAAAGATCCAGAAATGAGTGACTGAACTGGATGGGAATTAGATAAAGGTCACTGGACACATGAGGTTGCTACACCAAGATTTTTTAAAAGGGCAAGTTGCTTCCCCTGTTGGATGACTGTGAAGAAAGAACTGTTGTCAAATATGGAGGAAGGTTTTGTTTTCACCTCTTCAAAATCTAAAGTTCTTGATTCCAGCACCATCTCTATTTGAAGGCCACTAGACCTTGGCTTCAGACTCGGTGTTGCATACACCTTGTTGTAAATGCACAAGATGCTTTGCTCCTTATGCCAGTTTTGTGGTAAGGCCGAGTGAGGCGAGTTTCAAATGTGGTTAGTGGAGAGTGAGGTTTAGGGCACTGTGACCTCAGTGTTGACAGTGAGAGTGGCAAATTGCTGTGGAGTAGTGGGATAGGGCTTTGTGGCCACAATGCTGAGTTATCTGGGATCTGTGGAGAGACCGAGCGCTTCACCACAGAGAGTTCCGAGAGTCCAATTGCTACTGATGAGCATTTACAGCTATAGAATCTGTGAAATTCCCTCGCCTTCCCTCCAGTCCACATAATTATTTCATTAAAATTAGAGCTGCTTTCATTTTAAAATATATATGTGTGTTTGAATCCAATCAACAACAATAGTTAGTATTTATACAGCGTTCCTCACATGCAGGGAGAGTGCTTTATTGTGGGCATGAAAGGGAGACAGTGGACTCAGTTTTGAAGATAAGGAAGCTTGTCTGTAAAGGAATCCGTGCAGTAATTCATGTATTGCTTGGTTGCATAGCCTGATTGACAGCTCCTGTGGACCATGCCATTTCATCTCATTTATTTCTTTTTTGTGTGATTCTTGCAATTAATCAACACTTTTGAAATATTTCCGGTTTAAATTTTAGGGACGATTAATTCAAAGGGGATCGTGGTTTAATGTTGCAATCAGGCTGGACAGAAACAGATATTTTGTCTATTATCGGAAATAGCTAACATTTTTTTTAAATGGTGTGAATTGAACAGCAAAGAAATGAATGGGATGGCAATTTATTCATGATTTTACAGTTATTGCAGCTGCTGATTTCAGGTACAAAGGCTCGGATATTTTAAGTGAAATTCTCTTGATCTGCTTTGAGGAATGATTACCACGACTGATGTCAGTGGCAAAGCACAATGGGATACATGTTTTAATTCTTCTGAGTGGCGGAGTATCAGCTGCAGTGAATTGCTTCGGGCAATTCAGCAGATGTGACTGGATGCATAGAAAAGCAGTTTAGTCCAATGTGCTCTGGGGGTTGTCTCAACAGCTGATGATGAAACCCTGCCAAGAACATCAATCATCCTTCACCTGATCACTCCTATATGTTTACAAGGGAAGAGCCTGTAGTACCATCAACTCGGGAGCATTTCTAATCATGTTCAAAGTGAAGATTATTTGGAGGTACAGGGTTATCTTATCTACATTATCTCCATATTGTTCTCAATATGTAGTATCTTATCTAATAAGACATTTTAATGTTGGCTTACTTTGGTAATATTGAAACCATATATAATAAGCCTTAAAGAATGATACATAGAATCATAGAATGATACAGTACAGAAAGAGGCCATTCGGCCCATCGTGCCTGTGCCAGCTCTTTGGTAGAGCAAAGAATCTACTGGAATATTGGCTACAGCACTGATGCATTCTGCTTGGGTCCTATGATGCAGGACAATATAAACTACAGGGTACAATCCTAAAGTGGGTGCATGAACAGAGAGACCTGGGGATATATGTGCACAAATCATTGAAGTTAGCTGGGCAGGTTGAGAAAGCAGTTAAAAAAGCTTCCAGGGATGAAAGACTTCAGTTACCTGGATAGACTGGAGAAGCTGGGGTTGTTCTTCATAGAGCAGAGAAGGTTGAGGGGAGATTTGATAGAGGTTTTCAAAATCATGAGGGGTCTGGATAGAGTAGATAAGAGAAAAACTATCCCTATTGGCAAAAGGGTTGAGAACCAGAGGTTACAGATTTAAGGTGACTGGCAAAGGAACCAAAGGCAACAGAAGAAAAAATGTTTTTACGCAGCGAGTGGGTTAAGATCTGGAATTCACTGCCTGAGAGGGTGGTGGAGGCAGACTCAATCACTGCTTTCAAAAGGGAGTTGGAGATGTACCTGACAGAATTTTTTTTGCAGGGCTATGGGGAAAGGGTGGGGAGTGGTACAAGCTGAGGTGCGCTTGCAGAGAGCCGGCACGGGCTCGACAGGTCGAATGGCCTCCTGTGCTGTAACCATTCTCCTGAAAGTACACCGAGTGTCAGTATCTGAGCTGGTGGCTGGGATACCATATGAGGTCTTCGAACACTCTTTTCCTCAGGCGGCCGAAGGAAAAGAGTGTTCAATCTACCACCAAGCTCATGATCTACAGGGCTGTAGTAATTCCTGCCCTCCTGTATGGCTGAGGCATGGACCATGTACAGTAGACACCAAGTCGCTGGAGTATATCACCAATGATGTCTCCGCAAGATCCTACAAATCCCCTGGGAGAACAGGCGCACCAACATCAGTGTCCTTATCCAGGCTAACATCCCCAGCATTGAAGCACTGACCACACTCGATCAGATCCACTGGGCAGGCCACATAGTTTGCATACCAGACACGAGACTCCCAACGCAAGTGCTATATGCGGAGCTCCTTCACGGCAAACGAGCCAGAGGAAAAATTACAAGGGCACCCTCAAAGCCTCCCTGAGAAAGTGTGACATTCCCACTGACATTTGGGAGTCCCTGGCCAAAGACTGCCCTAAGTGGAGAAGGTGCATCCGGGAGGGCGCTTAGCACCTCGAGTCTCGTCGCCGAAAGCATGCAGAAATCAAGCGCAGGCAGCGGAAGGAGCATGCGGCCACCCACCCCTTCCCTCAACGACTATCTGTCCCACCTGTGACAGAGACTGTGACTCTCGTATTGGACTGTTCAGCCACCAAAGAACTCGCTTCAGGAGTGAAAGCAAGTCTTCCTCGATTTCGAGGGACTGCCTATGATGATGATGACCATATGAGCATTCCAGCATCTTCTATTCTTTCAGCCCTGCCACGAGCAACGGGCATAGCCATGCCCTGCGAAGAATGGCCAGAACTTTCCCCTCAGAGGCGTGATGGTCATTCAGGCGAGCCTGACCCCCGCCGGTTAAGGTCTGCTGGTGCTGGTTATGCGTCACCTTTTCCTGCAAGAGAAAAAGTGCATCAGTGTGTGGTGTGGTGTGATGTGTTTGGGTGATGTGGCTATCATGGTTCAAGTTGTGAAGTGCGGTTGTGAGGCTTGCAGCAGTGGTGCAGGTGAAGTGAAGCTACGAATGTGAGGTGCGAGTGGTGTTTGGTAGAGATTGTTGGTTGGTGAATGATGGGGATGTGGTGCGTTGAGCATTGTGTGAGGCGAGTGGTACAGATGGTGGCATATGGGATTTGAAGATAAATTCATTTGTCTTGACCACTCGTGAGCGGTCATTAAACTTTCTCCTGCACTGAGTCCAGGTCCTCGGGGCTAAACTGCTGCCATTTACCACAATGGCTATCTGCTTCCACTGCAGTCTGGTCTGTTGCCTGGCACCCCGTGCAAAGAGGACTTCTCTCTTGGAGTTGACCTTCCTGGTCCAAACCTCCAGTGTTGCATGCGAGAATCTAGGAGCATGCTCTCTTCCCTGTTGTACCATCATCACAGCTTTCTTCTCCAATGTCCTCCCAGCCAGTTCCGGCAGCTGCTGCAGTCAGAATGCACCTCCCCTTTAAGATGTGCAGACTGCCTTTAAGAAGTGGAGGCTAACTTTAATTGGAGCTAACCTCGTACGAACTTGCTGAGAGTTCAGCCACTCAGCAGCGCGTTGACCTAGATTGAGAAATCCATTTCGATAATCCTGTGGGAGGTTGGATGGGTAGGGTAGATACAGTGGTGGTAATGTTGTGCTAATTTGTTAGAAAAATTGAAGTCGCAACGTGCAGCTTCAAATTGGATGATTTTGGACAATTTAGTCGCATTTGTGGTTCGTCACTTAGGCATTTCCTGTGTTTCACTGAAGATTTCACCCACCCCTTCCTCTTAGTGCAATATAATTTAGTGCATTTGTTGCACGCAAAACCTCCACTGGAGAACAAAATATTGCCTGTGTTAATATTTGAATTGAATCCTCCGAGGCTATGAAAACCGAGAGCACCGTGTGACAAAGTCCAGGTTTCACAATAATTCCGTTTTAACTCAAACTACCCAAAAGGGTTGGAACTTCATCCAATTCTCTGAACTATGGTTTATTTCCAATATGCATCATCATCCTCCAACTTTTATTGAGGTTTAGGGCCTGTCTGCGGGGCAGCGAGAGTAGACCTGGCATGTTGTGCCACACAGTCTGCACTTGCGTTGCTTCCTACACAGTCCACAGGAAACCCATAGCAACAAGCAGCATACATTCAATACTGGAAAAAAAAATAGGCTTTGACCTTTCCAGGTACATTTGTACTACAACACAGCTTGAAAAATATCCTTGTCTTTGAGACTTCCATAGATTATAGATCTTCTATGCAAGCCAGGCTAACTGCAGTTTCTTATATATAAAAAAAAAATTCCCTTTTATTTTTTAAATGTGTTCTTCTGTGTCGAGCATGGTTTTCTAATCAAGGTGATGGACAGGCATCACGAGACCATTCCTTTTAGACTTGCTCTTTGATTTTATCCTCCGCCTCTGTTTAATGCCTTCCCCCTAAACCGGAGATAGCTCCAGTCAAGACTGGGAATAGGGGGCCTGAGAATCCTGTGTGGTTTCTGAATTCCAGTGCTGTAGTGCAGCACTGCGACGTACCCACTGGTTCATTCACATTCTGTTTCTGTAGTAAGGTACATTCATCACTGGATCTGCATTAAGATTGAGCTCTGGTGTTTCATTATTTTTAATAGGGATTTAAGATGGTTTCTCTTGTGATGTGCAGCAGGCTTCAGTGCACATAAGGTTATCTCAGCAGTTCCTGCAGCTATATCCTTTGCTTGAATTCCCCTCCCCCAGTGCTATGGTTACATCAGACTGAAGATCTTATCACTGATTTATAAGCTTTAATAATCTACTTATTTTAATTGGGAACTAATGAATTGAATTTTGTTTAACTACTAGACATTGAGGGATAACCTGTGGATTTCGCTATTGAGACTATCTGAACAGTACACTACCATAAACAAAATCACAACCCATCCAAGTAAAATTCTTTTTCAAAAGAGACATGTTATAGCGGGATGGCAGAAGATTCCAGTCTCTGTCCAAACAGAAACTAGTCCGTGCTCGTGAGAGTATTTCTGCAATTATCAACATGCCTTTCTGAAAGACTGATTTACACATCAACTGTTGTGGGGAAGAAATTCTTCTCATCTCCAGGGCAGTCTTCACTGTTCACTCGAGGCTCCTTAATATTGTACTTGTACACTAGTTCAGTGATTAATATCCATGTTAAATAACCTACTTGTTATGCATACCTGACAACATCTTAAATATGTGGATCATGTTCCCTGTCAATCCTTGCCAATAAAAGTATTTTCAGTCCCGTGAGTCAGTTTTTCACCAGCCAGTGTGCTCTTGAAAGTTGGGAACCTGGAATTAATTATTATAAGAAATAGGAGCAGGAGTAGGCCATACGGCCCCTCGAGTCTGCTCTGCCATTTAATACGATCATGGGTCTATCATGGACTCGGGTCCACTTCCCTGCCCGCCCCCCATAACCCCTTATTCCCTCATCAGTTAAGAAACTGCCTATATCTGTCTTAAATGTATTCAATGTCCCAGCTTCCATAGCTCAATGAGGCAGCGAATTCCACAGATTTACAACCCTCAGAGAATAAATTCCTCCTCATCTCTGTTTTAAATGGGCAGCCCCTTATTCTAAGATTATGGCCCCTAGTTCTAGTCCCCCTATCAGTGGAAACATCCTCTCTGCATCCACCTTGTCAAGCCCCCTCATAATCTTATACGTTTCGATAAGATCACCTCTCATTCTTCTGAATTCCAGTGAGTAGAGGCCCAACCTACTCAACATTTCCTCCTAAAATCAACCCCCTCATCTCTGGAATCAATCTAGTGAACCTTCTCTGAACTGCCTCCAAAGCAAGTACAGGTATATCCTTTCTTAAATATGGAAATCAAAACTGTACGCAGTATTCTAGGTGTGGCCTCACCAATACCCTGTCATCATAGGCAGTCCCTCAGAATCGAGGAAGACGTGTTTCCACTCTTAAAATGAGTTCTTAGGTGGGTGAATTGCCAATACAAGAGCCACAGTCCTTGTCACAGGTGGGACAGATAGTCGTTGAGGGAAGGGGTGGGTGGGACTGGTTTGCCGCACGCTCGTTCTGCTGCTTGCGCTTGGTTTCTGCATGCTCTCTGCGATGAGACTCGAGGTGCTCAGCGCCCTCCCGATGCACTTCCTCCACTTAGGGCGATCTTTGGACAGGGACTCCTAGGTATCAGTGGGGATGTTGCACTTTTTCAGGAAGACTTTGAGAGTGTCCCTGTAACGTTTCCTCTGCCCACCTTTGGCTCGTTTGCCATGAAGGAGTGCCGAATAGAGCGCTTGCTTTGGAAGTCTCGTGTCTGGCATGCGAACGATGTGGCCTGCTCAGCGGAGCTGATCAAGTGTGGTCAGTGCTTCAATGCTGGGGATGTTGGCCTGGTTGAGGACGCTAATGTTGGTGCGTCTGTCCTCCCAGGGGATTTGTAGGATCTTGCGGAGGCATCGTTGGTGGTATTTCTCCAGCGACTTGAGGTGTCTACTGTACCTGGTCCATGCCTCTGAGCCATACGGGAGGGCGGCGGGTATTACTCCAGCCCTGGAGACCATGAGCTTGGGGGCAGTTTTGAGGGCCTGATCTTCAAACACTCTTTTCCGAAGGCTGTACTGGCGCACTGTAGGCGGTGTTGAATCTCATCATCAATATCTGCTCTTGTTGATGAGAGGCTATTGAGGTATGGGAAATGGTCCATGTTGTCCAGGGCCACGCCTTGGATCTTGATGATTGGGGGGCAGTACTGTGCGGCGAGGACAGGCTGGTGGAGGACCTTTGTCTTACGGATGTTAAGCGTAAGGCCCATGCTTTCATACGCCTCAGTAAATACGTCGACTATGTCCTGGGGTTCAGCTTCAGTATAACTGTAACAAAGAACATATGAACATAAGAAATAGGAGCAGGAGTAGGCCATATGGTCCCTCGAGCCTGCTCCGCCATTTAATACGATCATGGCTGATCCGAACATGGACTCTGGTCTACTTTGCTGCTTTTATACTCCATCCCCTTTGCAATAAAGGCCAAGATTCCATTGACTTTCCTGAGTCTTGATGCGAGGAACATTCGTAATAAGGTGGATCAATTGACTGCGCAGATAGCTGTTAACGGGTATGATGTAATTACGGGGACATGGCTCCAGAGTAACCAAGGCTGGGAACTCAACATCCAGGGGTATTTAATATTCAGGAAGGTCAGACAGGAAGGAAAAGGAGGTGGGGTAGCATTACTGGTTAAAGAGGAGATTAACGCAAGGAAGGACATTAGCGTGGATGATGTGGAATCTATATGGGTAGAGCTGCGAAACACCAAAGGGCAAAAAATGTTAGTGGGAGTTGTGTACAGACCACCAAACAGTCGTAGTGAGATTTGGATGGCATCAAACAGGAAATTAGGGATGTGTGCAATAAGGGTACAGCTGTTATCATGGGTGACTTTAATCTACATATTGATTGGGCTAACCAAACTGGTAGCAATACTGTGGAGGAGGATTTCCTGGAGTGTATAAGGGATGGTTTTCTAGACCACTATGTCAAGAAACCAACAAGAGAGCAGGCCATCCTAGACTGGGTCTTGTGTAACGAGAGAGGATTAATTAGCAATCTGGTCGTGCGGGGCCCCTTGGGGAAGAGTGACCATAATGTGGTAGAATTCTTCATTAAGATGGAGAGTGACACAATTAATTCAGAGACTAGGGTCCTGAATTTAAAGAAAGGAAACTTCAATGGTATGAGACATGAATTGGTTAGGATAGACTGGAGAATGATACTTAAAGGGTTGACGGTGGATAGGCAATGGCAGACATTTAAAGATCACATGGATGAACTACAACAATTGTACATCCCTGTGTGGTGTAAGAATAAAAAAGTGAAGGTGGCTCAACCGTGGCACACCAGGGAAATTAGGGAAAGTGTTAAATCCAAGGCAGAGACATATAAATTGGCCAGAAAAAGCAGCAAACCTGAGGACTGGGAGAAATTTAGAATTCAGCAGAGGCAGACTAATGGTTTAATTAGGAGGGGGAAAATAGAGTACGAGAGTAAGCTTGCAGGGACATAAAAACTGACTGCAAAAGCTTCTATAGATATGTGAAGAGATAAAGATTAGTGAAGACAAACGTAGGTCCCTTGCAGTCAGAACCAGGTGAATTCATAATGGGGAACAAGGAAATGGCAGACAAATTGAACAAATACTTCGGTCCTGTCTTCACGAAGGAAGACACGAATAACCTCCCGAAAATACTAGGGGACCGAGGGCCTACCAAGAAGGGGGAACTGAGGGAAATCCTTATCAGTCAGGAAATTATGTTGGAGAAATTGAAGGGACTGAAGGCCGATAAATCCCTAGGGCCTGATAGTCTGCTGCATTCCAGAGTACTTAAGGAAACATCGAAAATAGGTGCAGGAGTAGTCCATTCGGCCCTTCGAGCCTGCACCGCCATTCAATAAGATCATGGCTGATTATTCCCTAAGTACCCGTTTCCTGCTTTCTCTCCATACCCCTTGATCCCCTTAGCTGTAAGGGCCATATCTAACTCCCTCTTGAATATATCCAATGAACTGGCATCAACAACTCTCTGCGGCAGGGAATTCCACAGGCCAACAAGTCTCTGAGTGAAGAAGTTTCTCTTCATCTCAGTCCTAAATGGCCTACCCCTTATCCTAAGACTATGTCTCCTGGTTCTGGACTTCCCCAACATCGGGAACATTCTTCCCGCATCTAACCTGCCCAGTCCCGTCAGAATCTTATACGTTTCTATGAGATCCCCTCTCATCCTTCTAAACTCCAGTGAATAAAGGCCCAGTTGATCCAGTCTCTCCTCATATGACAGTCCAGCCATCCCTGGAATCAGTCTGGTGAACCTTCACTGCACTCCCTCAGATTAGGAGACCAAAACTGAACACAATATTCCAGGTGAGGCCTCACTAAGGCCCTGTACAACTGCAGTAAGACCTCCCTGCTCCTATACTCAAATCCCCTAGCTATGCAGACCAACATACCATTTGCCGCCTTGATCGCCTGCTGTACCTGCATGCCCACTTTCAGTGACTGATGAACCATGACACCCAGGTCTCGTTGCACCTCCCCTTTTCCTAATCTGCCATTCAGATAATATTCTGCCTTTGTGTTTTTGCCCCCAAACATTTATCCACATTATACTGCATCTGCCATGCTTCTGCCCACTCACCTAACCTGCCCAAGTCACCCTGCAGCCTCTTGGCCTCCTCCTCACAGCTCACACTGCCACCCAGTTTAGTGTCATCCGCAAACTTAGAGATATTAGACTCAATTCCTTCATCTAAATCGTTGATGTATATTGTAAAGAGCTGGGGTCCCAGCACTGAGCCCTGCAGCACTCCACTAGTCACTGACTGCCATTCTGAAAAGGACCCGTTTATCCCGACTCTCTGCTTCCTGTCTGCCAACCAGTTCTCGATCCACGTCAGTACATTACCCCCAATACCATGCGCTTTAATTTTACACACCAATCTCTTGTGTGGGACCTTGTCAAAAGCCTTTTGAAAGTCCAAATACACCACATCCACTGGTTCTCCCTTGTCCACTCTGCTAGTTACATCCTCACAAAATTCCAGAAGATTCATCGAGCATGATTTCCCTTTCATAAATCCATGCTGACTTGGTCCAATCCTGTCACTGCTTTCCAAATGCGCTGCTATTTCATCCTTAATGATTGATTCCAACATTTTCCCCACTACTGATGTCAAGCTAACTGTTCTATAATTACCCATTTTCTCTCTCCCTCCTTTTTTTTAAAAAGTGGTGTTATATGAGCTATCCTCCAGTCCATAGGAACTGATAGAGTGGATTGACTGTTGGAAAATGATCACCAATGCATCCACTATTTCTAGGGCCACTTCCTTAAGTACTCTGGGATGCAGACTATCAGGCCCCGGGGATTTATCAGCCTTCAATCCCATCAATTCCGCTAACACAATTTCCCGCCTAATAAGGATATTCTTCAGTTCCTCCTTCTCACTAGACCCACTGTCCCCTAGTACATTCGGAAGTGGCTCTAGAAACAGTAGATGCATTGGTGGTCATTTTCCAACATTCCATGGACTCTGGATCAGTTCCCATGGATTAGAGGGTAGCTAATGTAACCCCACTTTTTAAAAAAGGAAGGAGAGAGAAAACAGGGAATTATAGACCGGTTAGCCTGACATTGGTGATGGGGAAAATGTTAGAATCAATTATTAAAGGTGTAATAGCAGCGCATCTGGAAAGCAGTGACAGGTTCGGTCCAAGTCAGCATGAATTTATGAAAGGGAAATCATGCTTGACAAATCTTCTAGAGTTTTTTGAGGATGTAACGAGTAGAGTGGATAAGGGGAGAACCAGTGGATGTAGTGTATTTGGACTTTCAAAAGGCTTTTGACAAGGTCCCATTTGGCCCCTCGAGCCTGCTCCGCCATTCAATAAGATCATGGCTGATATGATCATGGACTCAGTTCCACTTCACTGCCCACTCCCCATAGCCCTTTACTCCCTTATTGCTCAAAAATCTGTTTATCGCTGCCTTAAATATATTCAATGACTCAGCCTCCCCACTGCTCTCTGGGGCAGCGAATTCCACAGATTTACAACCCTCTGAAGAAATTTCTCCTCATCTCAGATTTAAATGGGTGGCTCCTTATTCTAAGACTATGTCGCCTAGTTTTAATGTCCCCTAATTTTAGTTTCCCCTATGAGTGGAAATATCCTCTCTGCATCCACCTTGTCGAACCCCCTCATTATCTTATAAGTTTCAATAAGATCACCTCTCATTCTTCTGAACTCCAATGAGTATAGGCCCAACTTACTCAACCTATCTTCATAAGTCAACCCCCTCATCTCCAGAATCAACCTATTGAACAGCCTCCAATGCAAGTATATCCTCTCTTAAATACAGAGACCAAAACTGTACGCAGTACTCCAGGTGTGCTCTTGCAGAGAGCTGGTACGGGCTCGATGGGCCGAATGTCCTCCTTCTGTGCTGTAACCATTCTATGATTCTAGTTCAAAGGCAGGGATGCAATGACGGGCTTTCAATGGTGAACCAAAAAGTGTGTGGGACAAGCTGCAATCTGAAATCAGAGGAGAGGGTGATCTGGTATTTCTGTCGGAAAATTTTCCAAACAGTGAAGGCACGGAGACATTTGAAAGCAAGAACAAGAACTTTGAGCACTGAGAGGAGGGGAGCTCGGCTAGGATTGAGGGTGATGGCTGCCCAGAGAGGACATTGGCCACAAAGCTGTGCAGTTTGAGAATGCTGGAGGCGGGGAGGGCAGCAAGGTGGCCATCAGAGAAATCGGTCCTCGAGGTGTGCATGAAAGATTCCGCAGCAGAAGGGTAACATCAGGCTTTAATCTATGAAGGATCCAATTCTGGTCAAGGTATAAACAGTGAATGAAAGAATCACAAACTGCAAGTTAATGTGTCTGCCTCAAAGGAGAGGGGAAAGCGTGAACAGATGACTCCTCCAAACTCTGGTCTTCAGTCACATTACTTTGTCTGCTTTGACAGTCTGTCTTCATTATCTGTGATTGTCTTTTCATTGATGTTCCCAGGTCGCAAAACAATTGATCCAGGATTAGATTAGCCTTTCTTTTTTTTTTAAATTACGTGAGGTCCTGACAATACTCCGTTTGTAGTCTGTCTGTGTAGACTGCAGCTCACGAGGCTTTATATAATAAGTTGAAATTCTGTTGGCTTTAGATTTAAATGCAAGTTTTTTTCCCAGAGTCTTGTGCACAAAAATCTGGGCTGACAGTCCAGTGCAGTACTGAGGGAGCTCTGCTGCACTGTTGGAGGTGCCATCTTTCAGATCAGATGTTAAACCGAGGCCCCATCTGCTCTCTCATATGGACGTAAACGATCCCATAGCACTATTTCGAAGAAAAGCAGAGGAGTAAAAGAAAGAAAGACTTACATTTATATAGCGCCTTTCACCCCCACCGAACATCTCAAAGTGCTTTACAGCCAATGAGGTACTTGTGGAGTGTAGTCACTGTTGTAATGTGTTAAACGCAGCAGCCAATTTGCACACCGCAAGCTCCCAAAACAGCAATGTGATAATGACCAGATAAACTATTTTTGTTATATTGATTGAGGGATAAATATTGACCAAGACACCAGGGATAACTCCCCTGCTCGCCCACCTACATTGGCTCCCGGTGAAGCAAAGCTTCGATTTTAAAATTTTCATTCTTGTTTACAACTATTTTAGTTGAAACTGTAAATCAAATGCCCCCTTATTGAAGGGGCACCAAAACCGCCAAATTAACAAATTAAACTTTAGACATTAAACAGATCAAATTAAACTGTGGTTGCCGGGGATGATGATGCACTCCAGTCCCTCCGGTGCCCACCTTTCGCGGAAGGCCACAAGCGTACCGGTGGACACCGCGTGCTCCATCTCCAGGGACACCCTGGCTCGAATGTACCTGCGGAAGAGAGGCTGGCAGTCGGGCTGAACGACCCCCTCGACCGCCCGCTTCCTGGACCGGTTAATGGCCACCTTCATTCTTATTTACAAATCCCTCCATGGCTTCACCCCTCCAGGGGCTCTGTAATCTCCTTCAGCATAAACCCCCCAGTGGTATCTGCGCTCCTCAAATTCTACCCTCTTGAGCATCCCTGATTATAACTGCTCAACCATTGGTGGCCGTGCCTTCAGCGACCTGGGCCCCAAGCTCTGGAACTCCCTCCCTAAATCGCTCCGCCTCTCTACCTCTCATTCCTCCTTTAAACCGCTCCTTAAAACCTACCTCTTTGTGCAAGCTTTTGGTCATCTGCCATAATTTCTTCGTATGTGGCTCGGTATCAAATTTATTTGTTTTCTCTTAAAACACTCCTGTGAAGCGCCTTAGGACATTTTACTACGTTAAAGGCGCTATATTAAAACATCGTTGTTGTTCTTTGAAATAGTGCCACGGGGTCTTTTACATCCATCTGAGAGGGCTTTCGAGGCCTCGGTTTAATGTCTCATCCGAAAGATGGCACCTCCAACAGTGCAGCACTTCGTCAGTACTGCACTGTCTCAGCCTAGTGTCATGTGCTCAAGTCCCTGGAGTGGGACCCGAACCCACAACCTTCTGACTCAAAGGTGAGTGTGCTACCCACTGAGCCACAGCTATAATCCCAGGTGTCCTGGCAAATATTTATCCCTCAACCAACATCATTAAAACAGATGATCTGGTTCTTATCACATTGCTGTTTGTGGGAGCTTACTATGCACAAATTGGCTGTTGCGTTTCCCACATTACAACAGTGACTGCACTCCAAAAAGTACTTAGTTGGCTGTACAGCTATTTGGAACATCCAGTGGTCGTGAAAGGTGCTATATCAATGCCTTTCTTTTTCTAGAAAATTCTGCACAGAATGTGAAAGTGGTATATACAAGTATGTAGTTTGTCATAACTGCAGGACACAGGCTGATCTAATACAGAGGATATGTTGAGGGGCTGGATTGGTGAGTGGCAGATACCATTTAATGTGGATAACTGCAAAGACAGGCGATTGGGAAAGGATAATAAACAGTGGCAGTATAAGCTAATGGTATTATTGTACAGAGCACCACACAGAAGGTGTGGTGCATAGTGACTTCTGCAATCTTCATTTCCTTGCATGGTCGAAATTATACACAAAGGGCATGGGGATGAAAAAAAGGAAGCAAATTAGTGTCAACAACAGCAGTTGATAAACTAATGCAGGCATAATGGGCCAAATGGTCTCCTTCTGTGGTGTCATTTCCATCGTTCTATAAAGTTTCAATTTCACTAAAATCCTATAAAAGTAATTTGTTTTCCGTGGTGGTTCAAAGCCCTGTATCAAAGCCATCGCCTGTAACTTGAGAGTGTGAGCTATTATATTAGTGTGATTGCCTGTGGTTTCCAGCTCGATCTTTTGCCAGTGTATTTTCTTGCTCCGAGTCTTGCTTACACTCTTGGCTGCTCCTTCTGTTAATGTTGCTCCTTCTGTTGTCTCGGGTTTATTCTTGCGGAGTGCAGACCTGCAACTAACTGGGCGACAAGGCCAAGAGTGTGACCTCATGGTGAGCAGATACAACGCAGCTGGCTGCACCTTGCAATATTTACACAGCGGGGTCCAGTATTGAAATGACAATGAAGTTAGACGAGTTAAAAGTGTACTTGTTTCTGGAGTTTGGTTTAAATTAAATTTCCCCGCACACTACTGATCAAAATCATTGCAAATGATTCATAAGCCAACTTCTGTCCTGTTTTTAAAATTAACCAAAAATGCCGTGTGAATGAGATGACCAGTGTGTTCCCTGAAGGATACTACCTCGCCATGTACAAGATGTCTTTATTTAAAATACTATTTACTGGGGAAAGCACCTGGAGGGAAAATGAACTGAAAGTTTATTATACTGGAAATCTGCTGTATAATGCAGGAGTTGTACAGGGATCTTGAAATCGCATTTCGACAAATGTTCGACTGTGCACGAATGCGTTGATGTATCTCGTTTACTCTCTCTGCCATCATTTCTCGTGAGTTGTAGACCTGCTGTAATATGTGAAGGTTAGAGCTGCCAAATGCAGTTTAACGAAATAAATGATATGGTTGCACCTTGGTGGAAGGGCGGCCAGGAGCTCAGGCTCCGTGTGCTGCTGGCAGCAGATGCTTCTCTCTGCTTAACTCTGTAATTAGATTAAAGTATCGCATTAATCATGCTGACTTTTATGCGTTTGCATGCTGCTAATTCCTATTTACACATCATGGCATGTTTATTTGGTTAACTTAGCATAACGCTCGCGCGAGATCCTTTTCACTCGAGGGCTGATTTTGGAGCAGTTAAATACAAACTGCACCTCTTTTCAGTGCTGTGTGAATGAATACCTTTTCAGTTTATTCATAATTCTGATTTTAATCAGTTTGACTCAAGTTTCCCAGTTTTAAATTAATTTTATTTTCCTCCATGCCCCCTTATCTGGTGGCAGTGGGATACAACATCATTTAGCAAAGAGGGAAACAAACCGGTAACTCTGCCAAAGATGCTGTTCCACAGGGAGATGCACACGAGTATCCTCAGGGTAATTTGTATCGTAGAAAAGTTACGACACAAAAGGAAGTCATTCGGCCCATCGTGTCCGTGCAGGTCGAAAAAGAGTTACCCAGCCTAATTCCACCTTCCGGCACTAGGTCCCTGGCCCTGTCGGTCACGGCTCTTTAACGTACTTTTTAAATGTGATGAGCGTTTCTGCCTCTACCACCCTTTCAGGCAGTGAGTTCCAGACCACCACCCTTTGGGTGAATTTCTTTTCCTCATATCCTCTCTAATCCTTCTACCAACTACTTTAAATCTATGCCCCTGGTTTATTGACCCCATCTGCTAAGGGAAATAGGTCCTTCCTATCCACTCTATCTCGGCCCCTCATAATTTTATACACCTCAATTAAATCTCCCCTCAGCCTCCTCTGTTCCAAAGAAAACAAACCCAGTCTATCCAATTTTTCCTCATAGCTAAAATTTTCTAGTCCGAGCAACATCCTCGTAAATCTTCTCTGTACCCTCTCTAATGCAATCACATCTTTCCTGTAATGTGGTGACTAGAACTGCACGCAGTACTCTAGCTGTGGCCGAACTAGTGTTGTATATAGTTCTAGCATAACTTCCCAGCTCTTGTACTCTATGCCTCAACTAATAAAGGAAAGCATTCCATATGCCTTTTAAACTACCTTATGACCTGTTCTGCTACGTTTAAGGATCTGTGGTCATAAACTCCAAGGTCCCTCTGTTCCTCCACACCTCTCAGTATCCTCCCATTTATTGTGTATTCCCTTGCCTTGATGCCTCTCCCCAAATGCATTACCTCACACGTCTCTGGTTGAATTCCATTTTCCACCTTTCTGCCCAACTGACCAGTTCATCGATATCTTCCTGCAGTTTAAAGCTTTCCTCCTAACTGTCAACGACATGGACAATTTTTGTATCATCTGCTAAATTCTTCATCATGACCCCTACATTTAAGTCTAAATCATTAATATATATACTACAAAAAGCAAGGGACTGAGCCCTGTGGAACCCCACTGGAAACCGCCTTCAAGTCGCAAAAACACCTGTCTTAAAAGATGTTCCCACCCATCTTGTAGCTGAATTGTCTGACTTCAGCATCAGGCCACATCCTGGCTTAAGGCTTGACTGAGATGAGCAACTGTATGTGGAGATTTGAGCATCAATTTTTATGCGAGTACCTTGTCTTGCCACCATGCAAACTGTCGCTGTGTCTGGGGGTTCGGCGAGTGTTAGGGTAGCACGGCAACTCTAGCCAAAAAAACAGGTGGGAGCCGTGCAGCTTTCGACTGCTTGAGATTTGCCCTGTCGCTCCTTCCTGTGGGGTGGGGCTGTACGCTACCATTGTGGCACCGTACATAACATAAGAAATAGGAGCAGGAGTAGGTCATACAGCCCCTGGAGCCTGCTCCGCCATTCAATAAGATCATGGCTGATCTGATTTTGGCTTCAACTCCACTTTCCTGCCTGTTCCCCATAACCCTTAACTCCCCTACAGTTCAAGAATCTGTATATTTCAACCTTGAATATATTCAATGATCCAGCCTCCACAGCTCTCTGGGGTAGAGAATTCCAAAGATTCACGACCCTCAGAGAAGAAATTCTTCCTCATCTCCATCTTAAATGGGTGACCCCTTATTCTGAAACTATGCCTCCTAGTTCTAGATTCCCCCATGAGGGGAAACATCCTCTCTGCATCTACCCTGTCAGGTCTCCCACAGACTCATATGTTTCAATAAGATCATCTTTAATTCTTCTAAACTCCAATGAGTGTAGGCCCAACCTGCTCAACCTTTCCTTATAAGACAACCCCCTCATCCTAGGAATCAACCGAGTGAACCTTTTCTGAACTGCCTCCAATGCAAATATATCCCTCCTTAAATAAGGAGACCAAAACTGTACAGTTGTAGCAAGACTTTTATAATAAAAACAGACGATAATCTCAGCAGGTCAGGCAATATTTGCGGGCTTTCACTCCACAGATGAGATTACCAGCATTTTCTGTTTTTATTTCAAATTCCAGCATTCGCAGTATTTTGCTTTTGTTTTTCCCTACTTTTATACTCCATCCCCCTTGCAATAAAGGCCAACCTTTCATTTGCCTTCCTAATTACTTGCTGTACCTGCATGTTAACTGTTTGTGTTTTATGTACGAGGACACCCAGATCCCTCTGTATAGCAGCATTCTGCAGTCTTCCTCCATTTAATTAATAATTTGCTTTTCTATTTTTCCTACCAAAGTGAATAATCTCACATTTTTCCACATCATACTCCATATGCCAATTTTCTGCTCGCTCACTTAACCTATCTATATCCCTTTGCAGATTCTTTGTGTCCTCCTCACAACTTGCTTTCCCACCCATCTTTGTATTGGCAGCAAATTTGGCTCCAATACACTCGGTCCCTTTATCCAAGTCATTAATATAGTTGAGGCCTCAGCACTGATCCCTGTGCACAGCGATGGTGCTCATGAGATGCTCTTGATTTGTGTGGTTGGGAGTCTGCAGTTGGTCCACAGAAGCAGTGCAGAGTAACAGTGTGGGCCTTCTCCCAATATATTCACAGTTAAAGATGAATTTGGTCACCTCTCCTAATTTCTCCTCCCAAGACTCGGTATATGTAACCCTATATGTTTCCATTTTGAAGTGCTTTGAACTTTTTGATAACGGTACTTTCTCATTAAGTTGCTGGTAAATAAAGGCCACAGAACTCCTGTGAGGGCCTGATGCCTGGCACCACCAGCAACATCTTGGTTGCGTTTTGCACTTTTGTCTTCAGCTAATGATTCCAATAAAGTAAATCCCATCTATATCTACAGATGTATTTCTAGTCGTACAGGAGAGTCACTAGTGTAGTGTATGTAAG
The DNA here is from genome assembly GCF_044704955.1 of Pristiophorus japonicus. Lineage (NCBI taxonomy): Eukaryota > Metazoa > Chordata > Chondrichthyes > Pristiophoridae > Pristiophorus > Pristiophorus japonicus. The sequence continues at coordinate 180,557,515 of NC_091991.1, read as the reverse complement.
CACCTTTAGTAATGACTCCACGAGGCAGGGTATGGTACTTAAGCTGTGCAGATCTGCAGTCCTTTATTAGCGGCTCCTGAGTGCCAACAACAAGCTATAAGTTCCCTTTTATACTGGGTTACCTACCGTGTGCAGGCAACCCCTGGGTCTCCAGCAACAGCACCCTCTAGTGTACCGGTAAGGTGTATACAGTACAAGGGTACATTCAATATGGCATAACTGTGTTACAGACGTCACACAGTGAACAGGCATGCCTACACAACAATACTCCCCCCTGAGCATTTTTCATCTCCTTGTTGTAATGACCAGGGGGAGGTGATCAGTGGTGGGCTATGGGAGGTTGTGGTAAGGGTTTTGTGGTTGCCAGATGTGACCCTTGTGCTTGAGGCTAGCCTCATACCTTTCCCCTCCCTCACACACAAACCAAGTGGGTGTCACTGTTGTGGGATCCCTCGGGGAGGTAGCCACGGCAGAAGTGGGTGGTGTGTATACTCTGTGATGTGAGTGGTTGTTGGCAGGGTCACAAGACTGGGTGGGCTCCTTGTCCACCAATGGGGATGAGGGTTCAGGTCATCCCAGGGTTTGCCAGGGAAGCTGGACGGTATTGGCCTCATGCTCCTGGTGTTGGCCCTGATGGCCAGGGGTTGTAGGGCTGGTCTGATGCAGGTTGCCATTGGTGGTGGCTGGGCTGCCCATTGACCACTGTCCCTGTCGTGGGTCTGCTCCCACTGCCTGTGTGTGTATCCTGCAAGGGGCATCACATTCGTTCCAAAGGTCCAGGCTACATGGTCAGGTAGCCTGCTGGACCTGGGGGTCTCCCACAGGGGGATTCCATTGGCATCAGCATGGTCCCTGTAGGACCCAATGTCCTTTGGCAGTGTCCTACCGGTATACATGACACCTTGGCTCTGATCACACACAGTCGAGCCTGCATTATACATTCTAGCATTTGCATCACTTTTGGGTGTTCTGATTTCAACAGACATGTTACATTAGGCATTTCACATTCTTTATCATTATTGTTAAGCATAATAAACTTGTTCTTGACCTTACTGACACCTGCATTCATCTCATTATCACATTAGTTAAACCAGCATCACAATTCATGGTTACATTGCATACATTTTCGTACTTGCACCCTTTTATTGCATCTTTAGCTTTAAAGTCCGTGTACTCAAATAGTTGGAACTTCCCCTTTAAGTTTTTTTTGTTACCGGTCTCCTTTAAGGGAGCCTTCAAATCCGATTGGCCGCTCAATGTCACATGATGCTCCTCCATGTCGACTCGTGGCATGGAGGAGGCCATTTTGATTACAGGTCTGCTGCATGTGGTGCTGCAGCCATTCTATGGTCTTGCTGCAGGCAGGCTGTGGTGCTCTTTTCTTCCACATGCTTGTGGTGCTGCAGCCATTCTGTGGTCTTCCACAGCGCCACTTCGCCTGATGTGGACCCAGTTCATCCAATTCCTGCCCAGCAGCGTGGGACCATCGCCGGCTACAATCCACAGGGGGATTTTGTGCAACACGCCGCCCTGGGAGACCTGGACGTCTACTTTTGCCAACGATTTGGATTTTACCTTTGGTATAGGTGAGCAGCTTTGCCTGGACAGGAGACAGTTTTGGTCGAGTGGCAGGATTCCTTCAAATTTTTTCAAAAGTCTTTTGGCTCATCACAGACTGGCTCGCTCCTGTGTCAATCTTCATGGAGACTGGGATCCCATCGATGTCCACTTCCATCATCCCCGGAGAACTTCCGGTGGAGCAGGTAAAGATTCCATACTCTTCTCCCAGGGTTTGAGCAGCTTCATCGTCATCTGTGTCGGAGCCCCGGGGATTAGCTAACTCATCAGAGACACAGTGAGTACAGCCTTTTCTGCACATTCTCTGAAGGTGCCCTTTTTCTTTGCAGCCCTTGCATGCATAGTCTTTGTAGCGGCACTGGTGGGCCCTGTGGTTTCCTCCACAGCGCCAGCACGGGGCCATCCGGTTAGCCCCATGTGGCGGACCCAGGGTTGCGGGACTCCGGGCAGCATTTCTGCCTTTAGAAGTGTACATGCGGTGCACTGCGCTCGCCGGTTTAGAGTCCTGGGTCAGTGTTCGCCTGGAGTTGCTGGCTGAAACCATGTAGGCCTGTCTCACTTGAATTGCTTTCTGCAGGGTGACCGTGATGTCAGCCGAGAGCAATTTGTGTAGGAGGCCTTCGTGGCCGATTCCGATGACAAATGTCCCTTAGTGCTTCATTAAGGTGGTCGCCAAAATCACACGGTGCAGCTAGTCGTCTTAAGTGTGCAGCATACTTGGCAATTTCTTGGCCCTCAGGTCGTCGGTAAGTGTAGAACCGGTGCCTGGCTGTGAGGATGCTTTCTTTCAGTTTTAGTTGTTCCTGTATGATTGTTACAACTGACGACAGGAATACGAGATCACGAACTACACGCTCGACATGTCTAACCTCAGCAACTTTCAGCAATTTACGGAGGAGGAAGATTGGGACGCTTTTGTGGAAAGATTGGAACGCTTCTTTATAGCCAACGACCTGGACAGGGACACATCGGCCACACTACCGAATAAACGCAGGGCCATCCTGCTTAGCAGTTGTGGGCCCACCATCTACGCTCTCGTCAGGGACTTACTAGCCCAGGAGAAGACAACCACCAAGAGCTATGAGGAACTTGTAACAATCGTACAGTGAACAGGCATGCCTACACAACAACTAGCATGAAGTCGCTCACGAAACCACGCAAACAACTTTACCAGCAGATTGATCTCACTGTGCCCCCCTTGATTTTGGTTTGGTTTGAAGCATCTTGTGTCCATGCTGAAACAACATCTGTGTCCAGCCATCCTTTGAGATCATGGGCAGCTGTGTAACATCTGGTATGATCTATAGCATGCACTCACCACCGCCCCCCCCCCCTGAGTGAGGGGGCATAGTGAACACAGATTTTTCAGCAAATATTTACTGTATGCTATGAAACTAAAAACAGTTGTTTGTGGGTCGTACATTCCCCAGTTCCACAATCACCTGCTTTCTCAGCTGTGAATAAAATCTAACCTTTGGTCTTAAAGGAGTTATGGTTTGGTTTAATGACTCAATAACTAATCTGCAGCTTTTCGACGCTAACACAATTGGCTTTAAACTTGTAAATCATAATCTGCTTTGGGACAGCATGTTTATGATTTATTTTCCCGTTTTTTAATTGCCTGGCTGATAAAATAGAGCAATATACTGATTTCAAAATTCTCATCCTAGTTTCCAAATCTTGCCATGGCTTGTGCCCACCCTAACAACACAACTTCTTCCAATCCTGTATCCCATCTCTCTCACCCTCTAATCATTTAACTGTGCTCTGCTGCATGTCTTCCCTCCTTCTCTCTGCCCCACTAATTCTGGCAAAGCCTTTAGTCCTGTATTCTGAAATTCTCATCCATAACCTGTAACACCTTGCTACATCTCTCTCAATTTTCAAAAACTGACTAAAAATCACTCTCTGAAACCAAGCCTTCAGCCTTCTCCTGTAACCCTTCCAGCTCCATTCCCCGTGAAGTTATGCTGCATTTAAAGGTACTATGTGAGTGCAAGTTGTTGAATTCATTTACTGAAATCGGTTGCGCATATTTGGTGAGTCACATTGAGGTAGATCATAAATTCTGCAGCATGCAAATTTTCCTGTTAAAATGATTGGGTAGTAGGGCAGGTGATAGTTACATTTGGTGATGGGATAGGGATGTTTTTTATGAGGGAAATAGATGATGGTTACATTGACAGTAGTTGATGATTACATAAGAACATAAAGAATAGGAGCAGGAGTCGGCCATTTGGCCACTTGAGCCTGCTCCGCCATTCACTAAGACCATGGCTGATCTGACCATGGACTCGGCTTCACTTACCTGCTCGCTCCCCGCAACCCTTTACTCGCTTATCGCTCAAAAATCTGTCTATCTCCGCCTTAAATATATTCAATGACCCAGCCTCCACAGAGAATACATTTCTCCTCATCTCAGTTTTAAACGAGCAGGCCTCTTATTCTGAGACTATGTCACCTAGTTTTAGTTTCCC